>NC_080544.1:99790710-100043210 GCF_028640845.1 Ahaetulla prasina | reverse complement strand
TATTGACATCGCAGTACCAGGAGATGCCAGAGTTGAAGAAAAAGAACTGGAAAAAATAAGTTTTTTAGATTAATGTTTTACTTTGTATATTTATGTTGTTTTTATATGGCTGTACACCGCCCTGAGTCCCTAGGGAGATAGGGCGGTATAAAAGTATGAATAAATAAATAAATAATAAAAATAAATAAATGAAATATCGCGATCTGGCCATCAAAACTACACGGCTATGGATGAAACATATAACAGGGATACCCTTTGTCATCGGGGCACTTGGTACCATGTCCAAGAATTTTATAAGATACATCTTAAGAAGGTACTTAGTTGATACCTAGGACGCTGGCCGCAACCCGTATCAACCATTAGCACCAGTCAATGCTATTTGTGATGTATTTTTGAATGTTCAGTTGACTGAGTTTCATGTTTAATGAAACAAACAAACAAACAAATAAAATAATAATAATAATACCACCATCTGGTTTCCTGGAATTATTTCTTTCAGAGTTTGCACAATACTGAGCAAGCTGGGATCCTGCCACACAAAAGCTGATTTACCAAGTATTCTAACTGGTTAAGCCTAATCAAGCATTTCATTTCATTTCATTTCATTTATTTAATTTTTATACCGCCCTTCTCCCGAAGGACTCAGGGCGGTGTACAGGCAAATAAAAGCAGACAAGACAGTATTATATAAAATGCAAGATTAAAAAACTTATTATAATTTGCCTAAAAAATTTAAAAAATATAGATACTAAAACCCCATTTAAATTCATAATAAAAACTATAAAATCCATAAAATTTAAGCCAGCCCCGCGCGAATAAAAAGGTGTGTCTTCAGTTCGCGGCGAAAGGTCCGAAGGTCAGGTATTTGGCGCAGACCCGGGGGAAGTTCGTTCCAGAGTGGGAGCCCCACAGAGAAGGACCTTCCTGGGGCCGCCAGCCGGCACTGCTTGGCGGACGGCACCCTGAGAAGTCCCTCTCTGTGAGAGCGTACGGGTCGGTGGGAGGCATATGGTAACAGCAGACGGTCCCGTAAGTACCCAGGCCCTAAGCCATGGAGCGCTTTAAAGGTCATAACCAAAACCTTAAAGTGCACCCGGAAAGCCACAGGTAGCCAGTGCAGTCTGCGCAGGAGAGGTGTTACATGGGAGGTACGCGACACTCCCTCTATCACCCGCGCAGCTGCATTCTGGACTAACTGAAGCCTTCGAGTGCACTTCAAGGGGAGCCCCATGTAGAGAGCATTACAATAATCCAAGCGAGAGGTAACGAGTGCGTGAGTGACTGTGCACAAGGCATCCCGATCAAGGAAGGGGCGCAACTGCCGAACCAGGCGGACCTGGTGGAAGGCCCCCCTGGAGATGGCCGTCAAATGATCTTCAAACGACAGCCGCTCATCCAGGAGGACACCTAAGTTGCGCACCCTATCCTTTGGGGCCAATAACTCGCCTCCAACAGTCAGCTGCGGCTGCAGCTGACTGAATCGAGATGCCGGCATCCACAGCCACTCCGTCTTGGAGGGATTGAGCTTGAGCCTGTTTCTCCCCATCCAGACCCGTACGGCTTCCAAACACCGGGACAACACTTCAACAACTTCATTGGGGTGACCTGGGGTGGAGAAGTACAGCTGAGTGTCATCAGCGTACTGATGGTACTTCACCCCAAAGCCACTGATGATCTCACCCAACGGCTTCATGTAGATGTTGAACAGAAGGGGCGAGAGAATCGACCCCTGCGGCACCCCACAAGTGAGGGCCCTCGCGGCCGACCCCTGCCCCCCTGTCAACACCGTCTGCGACCGGTCGGAGAGATAGGAGGAGAACCACCGATAAACGGTGCCTCCCACTCCCAATCCCCCCAACCGGCGCAGCAAGATACCATGGTCGATGGTATCAAAAGCCGCTGAGAGGTCTAATAGGACCAGGGCAGAGGAATAACCCCTGTCCCTGGCCCTCCAGAGATCATCCACCAATGCGACCAAAGCTGTCTCCGTGCTGTAGCCGGGTCGGAAGCCGGACTGGAACGGGTCTAGATAGACGGATTCTTCCAGGTATTGGGGTAGCTGACGCGCCACAGCACTCTCTACAACCTTCGCAACAAAGCGAAGGTTGGAGACTGGCCGATAATTTCCCAAAATAGCCGGGTCCAAAGAGGGCTTCTTAAGGAGGGGTCTCACCACCGCCTCTTTCAAGACGGCAGGGAAAACCCCTTCCAACAAAGAAGCATTTGTAATCCTCTGGAGCCAGCCTCGTGTCACCTCCTTAGTGGCCAGCACCAGCCAGGAGGGACACGGATCCAGTAAACATGATGTCTGAATGGATGTGCCAAGGTTTTACATAGCTTTGTTAAATGTATTCAATATTTTCTTTCTTGCCTTTATTTCGTCTCAAGCTAATGTTCCACTCCTCATTTGAGGCAGGGATGGGGAAGGACATCTATTTTCCTTTCCTTACTACTGGTAAAATGCATTACTTTTCTCAAAATTCTAATATCCTCAAAAAAACTCCCTTTACAACATTTTATACTACTTCGACAAGGCCACAGGCTATGCATTTCTTTTATAAATGACTGGTAATCAATCCTTAGGCAATCAGGCAAAAGAATGAACTATATAACAGTTCACGACTTGCTAATATGTATTCTTTAAAAGGAGTAAGGCATATTCCAAAATCAGTGTTGAGGACTTGTGCATATTTAAACATGGGATGGAGCGGTGTGTATTGGAAAAAAAGGCATGGAATGGAATATTGGAAATATTTAGACCAGGGGTCCGCAAACTTGGCTCTTTTAAGACTTGTGGACTTCAATTCTCAGAGTTACTCAGCCAGCTTTGTGGACTTCAACTCCCAGAGTTGAGTTCCTCAGCAAAGCTGGCTGAGGAACTCTGGGAGTTGAAGTCCACAAGTCTTAAAAGAGCCAAGTTTGCAGACCCTGATGATTGGTCTCATTCTGTCTTTAGATTAGGACTTCAACTCCCAGAGTTCCTCAGCCAGCTTTGCTGAGGAACTCAACTCTGGGAGTTGAAGTCCACAAGTCTTAAAAGAGCCAAGTTTGCAGACCCCTGATTTAGACAAGTAAAGGTAGATTGGGAGGTGGGATGGGGTGGGGGGCAGAGAGTGAAGAAACGTAAACCACAATGCTGGAACTCCAACCTTGCCCTTTACATCCTTCCATTGTGATGAAAATACAGGGCAGAGCTAAGATTTTCACAATGTGTCAACCCCACAAGGTAAATCATCAGTCCAGGAAATCAATTCCACAGAAAGGCTGAAATTGCCCTGAGTGAGATTGAATAGATATGATGGAAGGCACAGTTGGAGAGAGAGAGAGAGAGAGAGAGAGAGAGAGAGAGAGAGAGAGAATCTTAGCAATATCACTGCAAGCTTCCCAGGGAAGAGGCAACACATTCCAGAGATGGACCCCAAACAAGAGACAGCATGGTCCTGAACTGGATATGGAAGGGAAAAAAAAATTCAGTCTGGCCACATCCTAGAATCTCCCAGGGTATCTCTGTTGGGTTAGAAGGTGATAGCTTTGGTCTATAGACCACGGGTGTCAAACTCAAGGCCTGGGGCTGGATCCGGCCTGCAGGGTGCTTAGATCTGGCTCGCGGGGCCACCTGGAAACAACAAAGAACCAGCCCATGGTGCCTCTGCTAGCGAAAACGGAGCTTGAGAGGGCCATGGGCTGCCCTCTGGAGATTCCATTTTTGCTGGAAGAGGTTGTAGGAGGCCATCACAGCCAAAAACGGAGCTCATGAGCCCGTTTTCATTGGCAGAGCACTCGGGCCACCAAAAACACCCCCAAAATAAGTGATGTTGAGCTGGCCATGTCCCCCTGGCCACGCCCCTTGCCCCCATCCCACCGAGGTCAGACAATACCCTGATGCGGCCCTCAATGAAATCAAGTTTGACACCCCTACTATAGATTATAGATCCGTGATGGTGAACCTATGGCACGTGTGCCACAGGTGGCACATGTAGCCATATCAGCGGGCATGTGAGCTCAGCTCTGGCGTGCATGCACGTGCTGGCCAGCTGATTTTCAGGCCTTCTGGGCCCACCAGAAGTAGGGAAACAGGTTGTTTCCTGCCTTCAGAGGGCCTGGGTGGTGGTGGGAAAGGCCCGTTTTTCCCTTTCACAGGGCTCCAGAGCCTCTCTAAGAGTCTCTGGAGGCTGCGGACAGCAAAAAATGTCTCTTCTTGTCCAACTGGAAGTTGGTAAACAGGCTGTTTCTAGCCTCCAGAGGGCCTCCTGGGAGATGGGGAAGGCCGTTTTAACCCTCACCAGACCCATAAGAGAGGCTCTGGAGCCAGGTAAGCGAGAAAAACGGGCCTACTGGACCATCGCATGCCAGGATCGGGAGGTGGGATGTGTGCATGTGTGGGGGGAGGGGCATAGAATTATGGATGTGGGCATGCATGCGTGCAACCCCCTGTCCTGCCATACCATGGCAAAAAGGTTAGCCATCACTGCTATAGATAGTGAGATTCCGTCTATTAGGTGTAACCAAATAAAGAATTGGACTCAACTGGATCTCGCTGGCTTAGGCCTGACACTATAATAACAGGATATTGGAAGTCTGATTGAGCTCCTTGATATATATCATTGAATCAGGAATATCTTTGTCTGAGCCATTTCTGAACCCTATCTTCTTCTCAGAACCTAAAGAATGTTTCAGCATTATTTGCATATTTAATTCTCCTTGCAAATTTCTCAGAAGATCATCTCCTTTACTCTTTATACCAGTGTTTCCAAGTCTTGGCCACTTGAAGATGTGTGGACTTCAATCTGGCTGGGGAATTCTGGGAGCTGAAGTCTACACATCAAGTGGCCAAGGTTGAGAAACACTGCTGCATATAGTGTTTCAATCAGAATAGAGCTGGAAGGGACTAGCCCAACTCCCTGCTCAAGCAGGAGACCTTATACCAGTGGTTCTCAACCTTTATAGTGCTGCAACCCCTTTAATACAATTCCCCACGATGTGGCGACCCCAACCGTAAAATTATTTTCGTTTTGAATGTATCGCGCCTGAAGCCGTATTGGCTAGCGATCTGAACTGCTTGCGATTGCCTTGAGGATGGAGGCATTAAAGCGGAGACTCCTCCCCTATAAGTTTATTGCGCCTGAAGCTGAATTCGGCTAGCAATTTGAAGATCCTGCAGCTGGCTTGTGGAGTCAACCATTGGAGCGCGATTCTTCGACTCGCAAGTATACTTCCCATATTTCAGATGGTCTTAGGTGACCCCTGGCAAATCATAATTCGACCCCCAATGGGGTCGCGACCCACAGGTTGAGAACCGCTGCCTTATACCATTTCAGCCAATTGATTCTCTCTTCTTCAAAACCTCCAGCGATGAAGCACGTACAACTTCTGATGGCAAGCTGTTCCACTGGTTAATTGTCCTCACAATTGTTAGGAAGTTTCTCCTTAATTTCAGATTGCTTCTCTCCTTGATTAGTTTTCATCCATTGCTTCTTGTCCTGCCTACAGATTCTTTAGTAAATAAGCTGACCCCCCACCCTTCTTTGTGGCAACCTTTCCAGTTGGAATACTGGTATCCTGTAATGCGTAGTCCTTCTTTTCTTCAAACTGACCAAACCCAAATCCTGCAACTGTTCTTCATATGTTTTTAGTCTCCAGGCCTTTAATCATCTTAGTTGCTCTTCTTTGCACCTTTTCCAAAGTCTCAACATCTTTTCTGCACAATTATGGTTAAGAATAGACTTCCCCGCTCCACATTGCAACTTTTTAATTGCAAATTGTGCTACGTCAAAAGCTTCATAAGATCCCCTGCCTCCAACCAGATTTATCCGGACTCATAGTCAGGAGAAATTGAACATAAAACCCAGAACATAGAATAATTGCTAACATCTCATTTCTATGTGGTGAAGATATCAGGGACTGCTTTTCAGTGGCTATATCCATTCTTTGGAGCAGATTCCTCACATGAAATTCAACATTATTCTCCCTTGATTTTATTTAAAACAATACTTCAATGGCCAAAGATCAGCTTTTCCAATGAGTATTTCTAGACTGAAATAATACTGTACCATCTGGGTTGAATGTTGTATAAAAGTGATTGATGGACGTTGTTAGATGCCATTAATTGGCTTATTATTCCTATAATTATTGTATTTACCACAGATGTTTTTTTTATAGTATAACATGCCTGTTTTAAATGGATTGTTCATGTATTAGCTGTTGAGAATGTTGTCTAAATTTATCGTGATATGGAATTTATTATTATTTGAAGATTCCAAAGCAAATGAATTTGAATGAACACTATCCAATATTAAAATGTCACCTATGGTGGAACTTCGAGTAATATTTAAAATATTAGTGATTTAACAGGGGTCAACAAATACATTGTATGAAGAAATGTAATTGATGTTTAAATATATTTTTGGAGAAAGTGATAAAGAATCATAAAGAGAGAATAGTATTGTTTAAAGATAAAGAGGTGAATATGGAAGAACCCCAACAAGTGGGGGAAAAAATAAGTACAAATTGGGAAAATAGTACTATATACATTGATACATAAAAGAGTATATTATAATTATATATTTACGGGACCGCCTACTGCTACCAAATACCTCTCACCGACCCGTGCGCTCTCACAGAGAGGGACTCCTCAGGGTGCCGTCAGCTAGGCAGTGCCGTCTGGCGACACCCAGGGGAAGGGCCTTCTCTGTGGGGGCTCCCACCCTCTGGAACAAACTCCCTCCAGGACTTCGCCAACTTCCGGACCTCCGAACCTTTCGTCGCGAGCTTAAAACACACTTATTCATCTGCGCGGGACTGGATTAGATTTTAAAGTTATGGGTTTTAAGGGTTTTTTACTATTTATATTATTTTAAATCTGGGCAATAGAATAAGTTTTTTAATTGTTGTTTTTTAATCTGTATTTATATGTATTTTAACTGCCTGTGAACCGCCCTGAGTCCTTAGGGAGATAGGGCGGTATATAAATTTGAAAAAATAAATAAATAAATAATAAATAATGAGCATATTAAGGTTAGAAGTTGGGAGACAAAAACTATGTATATGTAATTGCATTATTATTGTTGGCACTGTGTAAAAAATACACTGAACCAGTCCAGAGGTGAGTTTTGCATATTGTAGCTACCAGTTTGCCCAGCACTGGAAATGTGAGTGTGTGTGTGGGCGCATGCTCGCTTCGCTCGCTCGCGCGCCATCTGCAAATGTGTACGACATTAAACAACACAGCAATTTGCTTGTGCATGCTGTCCACACATGCATGCAACATCAAACAACATGGAAATTTGCACGCATGCGCTGTCTACACATGCGTGCGGGGTCAAAAACACAGCAATATAGGACGAGATTACACCTGGCTGGGTGGGCGGCTGGGCAGGCACTACCGGTTTGCCCGAACTGGTCCAAACCATCTGAATACCACCTCTGACCTAGTCATTACACTGTCCACAAAATGTGTTGGTTGTTAAAGGAAAACTACAGATAAAACATATACAAAAAAGAAAAGAAAATTCAATGAAACAGCTCAGGAAGAATACGCCATGGATGTAGAAGATGACTCATTTTTATAAAATTTCTCCAACAAATAAAATGAAGGTGGTGCAACATTTTTGAGAAATGGACTATGAAAAGGGGGATGAAAGTATGAGAGTGAGTGGTGGGAAAATTTGGGGTACTGCCTACAATAGAGAACCAATGTATGATCGCAATGCTTGCTGTTGGACTCTTTTATCTGTTTCCATCTATGATCAATCTTTGTATCTATTAATGAACCCAAAGATCGCAAGACCCCACCCCACCCCAAAAAAAGTCACTTATGATGCAGTCAACTCTCTATACTTATGAACTGAGCATGACTCTTTGGTATTGTCCCACCATGTGGCTTGGCCAAGTTGTTACTGAGTTAGTATCACCAAGACTAGTCTGACATGTGTATCACATTAGACTACAAGAGTGGTCTCCATAGGTGAACATTCTTCTACCTAATGTTTTATGGATTTGAAACATTTAGATCAAAGGCATTTGGTAAGGGATATAAAGATCCTACATGGTCTTTGAGTACATTGGGGGCTCCTCTCCAAAAAGCAGTAGGTTCCACCAGGATGAAAAGTAAATGAATATGATTTCATTTCTTTTGCATGTAATCAAACTTATACACTGTTCATATGATTACTCCTGAGTCATATAAAAATTACCATTTGGTGATAACTTCTGGTTTTTGATGTAGAGTTCTGGAGTCACGCTTGTGTATCACATTCCCTCAACACTGTCAAACTATTTACTAAATCTGCACTACTATTAATCTTCTCATCGTTCCCATCACCTATCTCCTTCCACTTATGACTGTATGACTGAAACTTTGATGCTTGTATCCTTACGATTTATATTGATAGTTTCCTGATCGCTTATTTGTACCCTATGACTATCATTAAGTGTTGTACCTTATGATTCTTGATGAACTTATCTTTTCTTTTATGTACACTGAGAGCATATGCACCAAGACAAATTCCTTGTATGTCCAATCACACTTGGCCAATAAAAAAATTCTATTCTATTCTATTCTATTCTATTCTATTCTATTCTATTCTATTCTATTCTATTCTATTCTATTCTATTCTGCATCTCAGGTACTTCCCAACAGTAGCTTCTTCCAAATGTTTGAACTTCAACTTCTAGGGTTCTCAACTATGCCTATGCTGGTTGAGGAATTCTGACAGTGGAAGTCCATGTAGCATCTGGAAGCTGTCTGGACTCTGAGAATTGTTTTAGCTTCAAATATAAAGCTGCTGACCTATATTGCATCAAAGTAATTGTTTCATTTTTTGGTATTACCTGTCTTGGGGATAAAAATATTTTTAGCTAGAAGGATCTTTCAACATGTGATAAATGAAATGTCCTAAAGCTCAGATATTACAAAGATATCGGGAGCATTCAGAAGTTGAGTTATTCTTCAATCCCTACTCACAGTCACTCATATCCTAGTCACTTCCTGTCTTGACTATTGCAACACGCTCTAGATGGGACTGCCCTTGAAGAGCATCCAGAAACTCCAGCTGGTGCAAAATACAGCGGCCTACATGGTTCTGTGCAGACCTTGGGAACTGCACTGGCTGCCGATTTTCCAGGTACAATTCAAGGTGCTGGTTGTCACCTTTAAAGCCCTTCATGGCTTGGAACCAGGTTATCTCAGGGACCGTCTCTTGCCGGTCACATCTACCTGACCCGTCAGAGCAGGGAGGCAGGGAATGCTGCAGGTCCCATCCCAGATGGAGATACACCTGGTGGGACCCAGAAGAAGGGCCTTCTCCATGGTGGCTCCCTCTCTCTGGAACATCATTTCCCCAGAGATTAGAATGGCCCTCACTCTAATACTCTTCCGGAAAGTGCTGGAGATCTGGTTCTGCCAGTGGGCCTGGGGAACCAATGGCTGATGTGATCTGCTGTCACTGGGGCAGGGGTTAGGGGGCAGGGGTGAAATGCTTCTGGTTCAGACCAGATCACCCGATCCGGTAACGATCGTGGTGGGTGGTTTGGAGAACCGGTAGCAATTGCAGTGCGAGGTTCCGCCCAGCCACCCAGCTGTCGTTACTTCCTAGTTTTAACCAGGAAGTAATGTGTTTTGTACCCTCTGCGCTTGCACGAAAAGATTTTGCACATGCGCAGAGGGTGCACTTCCGAACTGGTAAGGAAGGTAAGTAGATTTCATTCCCTGGTTGATTTTTTTTATTATATTCTATTAATTTATGTGAAGAAATGGAGGTAGTGACAGATTTTATTTTCCTGGGCTCCAAGATCACCGCAGATGGGGACTGCAGCCAAGAAATTAAAAGACGCTTGCTCCTGGGGAGGAAAGCTATGGCAAATCTAGACAGCGTACTAAAAAGCAGAGACATCCCCCTGCCAACAAAAGTGCGTATAGTCAAAGCTATGGTTTTCCCAGTTGCAATGTATGGCTGTGAAGGTTGGATCATAAGAAAGGCTGAGCGCCAAAGAATTGAGGCCTTTGAACTCTGGTGCTGGAGAAGACTCCTGCGAGTCCCTTGGACTGCAAGGCGAACAAACAAGTCAGTTCTAGAGGAAATCAACCCTGACTGCTCTTTAGAAGGCCAGATCCTGAAGAGGAAACTGAAATACTTTGGCCACCTAATGAGAAAGAAGGACTCACTGGAGAAGAGCCTAATGCTGGGAAAGATTGAGGGCAAAAGAAGAAGGGGACAACAGAGAACGAGGTGGCTGGATGGAGTCACTGAAGCAGTAGGCATGAGTTTAAATTGACTCTAGAGGATGGTAGAGGACAGGAAGGCCTGGAGGAATGTTGTCCATGGGGTCGCGATGGGTCGGACACGACTTCGCAACTAACAACAAAATTAGTTTTATTGTTTTAAATGAGGTTTTATATTCTGCAAACCGGCTTGAGTCGCCATAGGTGAATAGGCGGCAATATAAATTCAATAAATAAATAAGTAAGTAAGTAAGTAAGTAAGTAAGTAAATACATTGCTGCACATCCTAGTTTAGGATGGACCACAGCAAAAAGGGGAAAAAAAAACTTCCAATGGTGTCAATCAGAAGTTTGTATGCTAGCTGCAAGGTTCCTCTCTATGGTCCTGAATTCAGAATCTTGAGTCTGCCATTTGTGGTACTACCACAAATAAGTGGGACTCTGGATAACTGCCTCTTGCTGCCTAATGTCTCCTGAACTGGTTTAATATAGACAATAGAAATCCAAATGTTGCTTATTTCTGAACATTTATTGGCTATCCTTCAAAACACAGTGGTTTTCCTTAGGCAGCTTTGAAAACACATCAAAACCTATATTGAAAATAAGAGGTACATGAAAACAAGCACCTTGTGAAGCATAAGAATCAAAAGATCCATTTAAAATGCTTTATTTTAAAAAAAAACAAACTGGAGATCTTTCCCTGGTGAAGGAGGGATAAAGTAGGCATTAAGCTGGAATTTCAGATGTGAGATACTTGACCAAAGTCAGAACTTGATGGACTCAAGTGCAGCTCCCCAAAAGAGTCTCACAGGCTGAAATCACACAAGTTAACATGCTTAAGTTGGTTATGGTATTAATCTGTTTTCTAGATTTTCATAATATATTGAACCAAAAACTAACAGATCAATGGATTTTGCAAAGCTTAATCCTAACCTAGCACAGATCTTAAAGAAAGATACCTGCTAGTACATGTACATAATTTGGTCAAGTCTGTAGTGTCCCTTCTTTGCCTGAGAATGTGCTTTCAATGTAATTCTTCTTCTACTTTTTTAATGGCCTTCTCTTTCTCCACCGTGAGCTATGGTGGCGCAGTGGTTTGAGTGCAATACTGCAGGCTATTTCTGTTGCCTGCCGGCTGCCTGCCGTTTGGCAGTTCAAATCTCACCAGGCTCAAAATTGACTCAGCCTTCCATCCTTCCGAACTGGATAAAATGAGGACCCAAATTGTTGGGAGGCAATATGCTGACTCTGTAAACTGCTTAGAGAGGGCTGTAAAGCACTGTGAAGTGGTATATAAATGCTGTTGCTATTCCTCCTCCTTCCTCTTCCTCCCCCTCCTCCTCTTCTTGTTCTTCTTCCTCCTCTTCCTCTTCCTCCTCCTCTTCTTCCTCCTCCTCCTCTTCTTGTTCTTCTTCTTCCTCCTCCTCCTCCTCTTCTTCTTCCTCCTCCTCCTCTTCCTCTTCCTCTTCCTCCTCCTCCTCTTCTTGTTCTTCTTCCTCCTCCTCCTCTTCCTCCTCCTCTTCCTCTTCCTGTTCTTCTTCCTCCTCCTCCTCCTCTTCTTCCTCCTCCTCCTCCTCCGTAGAACAAAGTAAAACTTTAAAGAGTTACTTCAAATGAACATTTGAGCTTTAAAAAAAAAAAATCCCAAGGGGGGAAATATTTAATTTTAATCAGCTTTTGAAATACCGAAAGGAAGCTGACCCTGCTTGAAAGGCTTTTTTTGGGAACAGAATCCCAGAGGAATATCGCTCTCTGATGGGAACTACTATTTCATATATATATGGAGCACATAAAAAGAAGGAAGCAGATATGATGCCAGCTGCTGGAGCATAATGTATTTTATTATTAGCTACAGTCTAAGCAGACTGTAACTATGGGAAGATGTATCTTTTATTGCTGGTCACGATTCCAACCAAAATAAATTAATTGCAATGTTTCTTAGCAGGGAGCTCTTTTCCCCATAGGCTTTTAAGTAAAATATTGAGTTCCATCCCTTGGTGATTCTGTAATTCTGGGTATTTTCAAGGCAAACCTTCAAGGATGATTCTTCAGAGACTCATCTATGATTTGAAGGCGCACATCATTTCATGCAGTTGGTTTCCCGTTCTATCTTTCTTTTCAAGGAACAAAATCAAAATTTTCAAGGAACAAAAAAAAAAGGGGAAAAAAAGGAACAAAATCATCACCAATCTCTTTCCACTTATGACTGTATGACTGTAACTTTGTTGCTGGCAATCCTTATGATTTATATTGATATATTGACCATCATTTGTGTTGTAAATGTTGTACCTTGATGAACGTATCTTTTCTTTTATGTACACTGAGAGCATATGCACCAAGACAAATTCCTTGTGTGTCCAATCACACTTGGCCAATAAAAAAATTCTATTCTAAAAGGTAACGGTAAAGAATCCGTTAGGGCAATGCTCATCTCTGTTTCTTGGCCGAAGGAGCCAGCATATTTCCATGGTCATGTGGCTGGCATGCACTGTGGCTGAAGTGCATGGAATGCTGTTACCTTCCACCGAAGTGGTACCTATTTATCTACTCACATTTGCATGCTTTCAAACTGCTAGGTGGGCAAGAACTGGAGCAAGTACCATGTTTCCCCGAAAATACGACTTACTCCGAAAGTAAGTCCTAGATTAATGTTTACATGTGCACCCAATATAAGCCCTAGCCCCCAAAATAAGCCTTAATTAACACCCTGCCCACTTCAGGGTGCTCGGGTAAAAATTAAGATGGGGGGATGGGGGTGGGTGGAGCTGCTTTACTACTTTTTATTTTATTTTATTTTATTTGCATTTATATCCCGCCCTTCTCCAAAGACTCAGGGCGGCTTACACTATGTTAAGCAATAGTCTTCATCCGTTTGTATATTATATACAAAGTCAACTTATTGCCCCCAACAATCTGGGTCCTCATTTTACCTACCTTATAAAGGATGGAAGGCTGAGTCAACCTTGGGCCTGGTGGACTTGAACTTGCAATAATTGCAAGCAGCTGTGTTAATAACAGACTGTCTTAGCAGTCTGAGCCACCAGAGGCCCTTTGGAAAGTTGCAGCTAGGCCTCGCACACCTCGGCCCATTTCTTCTGCAGCCAGCAAGGCTTTCCTCAAGGCCTCTGTAGCTGATAACAGAGCTCTGGATCGATTGGGAACTCTGTGATCAGCTACAGAGGCCTTCAGGAAAGCCTTGCTTGCTGCAGAAGAAATGGGCCCAGGTGTGCGAGGCTTGGCTGCAACTATCTGAAGCTGAAGACATTCCTGAAGGCCTCTGACAGCAAAAAGGAGGCCAGGGGTGACACACACAAATGAGGTGAGTCAGTGGATGACATCCCCCCAAAAAACAAGACTTAATGCCTTTTTTTGTGGCAAAAAAATACATATAAGACAGGATCTTATTTTGGGGGAAATGTGGTAACAGGAGCTCACCCAACCATGCAGTGCTTTGGTCTTGAACCTGGGCTGTCAACTTTCCAACTCACTTCTTTAACCGCTAAGCCAGGGGTCTGCAAACTTGGCTCTTTTAAGACTTGTGGACTTCAACTCCCAGAGTTCCTCAGCTAGCATTGCTGGCTGAGGAACTCTGAGAGTTGAAGTCCACAAGTCTTAAAAAAGCCAGGTTTGCAGACCTCTGCGCTAAGCCATCATCACATCCCCTTATAAGGAACAACATAGGGTTTAATTTAAATCAGGATCACTCTTGCAGGGAGCAGGTTAGGGTTTTCCTAAGCCACTTCACCCCAAATTTGTTTTCTCTTTTACAAAAGTGGAATAAAAGCCTTTGCTGTCACAAAAACCAGCGAGAATTTGATCTTCAGATTCTGTGATTTTTCTGATACTGATCTTAAACTAAAATGGTCTTTGGCTACTTTGATATCGGATAACATGTTACTTATTTCATTGTTGACTTTAGAGAAGCAATTTGAACAACAAGGGGATATTTTTAATGATAATACAGGAGAAAGAGAAAGCAATTCACCCGCAAAAAATTGAATACTGTAGTTTTCATTCCATTAAAAAAAACAGTCTTCATTTTGGGGGGAAAAACAAAACAAAAGTAGGATCACGAATATTGTTTTAGGTGCATATTAAAGTTAGCTTTCACAAAATAATGGAAAGATAATATCTCGTAATATAAAAAAGGTGTCATTTCCTCAAATATCTTTTTTTTATTATTTTGTATTGCTGGATAGACCATTGTCACCACCCATAATAGCCCATCCATGTATGCTGCGCTTTCCTTAGCTTTTTAGAAATAAAACCAATGTTTAAAAATGGTCCAGAATAAGAATTGGCAGAGGCAGAGTGGGCAGGAAGAGAGAAGAGTAAGAAATTAATGAGTTCGAACACAAGGAGCTCAAATGCCTGAAAACTAAAAGCTTCCAATTATTTCAAATGACAGTGTGCAGAGGGTGTGAAAGGATGGCCTTTGTATATGTTAATGCCTTGCCAGACACTTTCCCTTGTTGCTTTTTAAAAAAAAGTTGGTAAGGTTGTTAACAAGGCTGGTCCTACAGGGGAGGATAGTTAGGTCTTCTCAATCTCCTTGTCAACCCTGAAGCTGGCCTGGCGGAAGCCATCTTGGAGCTTCAGTGCTGCCATACTGGAGCTGAGGGATAGGGAGGCGGGGGGATTAGAGATAGCTGGGGTTGTGTAGTCAAAATAGAATAATTTCTCTTGGGAACCAAGGACGTTCTCACACCTGGTCAGAGGAAAGAGGAGTGATGTCACCAGACCATCAGACAGCGCCTGGACTGGACCATGTGACTGAGTGTTTGGGATTGGGGGGGAAACTTTCACTTTTAATTAGGTGAAAAGCTGAGGGACCCTTCAGAGTCAGTTTCTGCCAGATATGTGTCAATATGATATTTCCAATAAATATCTTTAAGAAATCTATTTGCCTTCGAGTTTTTTTTTTATTTGCATTTATATCCCGCCCTTCTCCGAAGGCTCAGGGCGGCTTACACTATGTTAGCAATAGTCTTCATCCTATTTGTATATTTATATACAAAGTCAACTTTTATTGCCCCCAACAATCTGGGTCCTCATTTTACCTACCTTATAAAGGATGGAAGGTCAACCTTGGGCCTGGTGGGACTAGAACCTGCAGTAATTGGAGGCAGCTGTGTTAATAACAGACTGTCTTACCAGTCTGAGCCACAGAGGCCCCTTAGAGAGGGCTTTTGCTTGATATGGATCTATTACTTGGAACTAGGGGTGCTAATTTTACATCTGGTTTGCCGAACCGCTAGTTGCAAGGACTGGCTGGCCCTGCCTACCCCTCCCCTCCCAGAAGTCTCCACACAGCCCATTTTGGATGCCAGGTAAGTGCAGGGCTTGTGTGGAGGCTCTGAGAGGGCGAAAAACAGGTCTCCCATAAGTTCCGGAAGTCTGGAAATGGGCCCATTTCCAGCCTCCGGAGGGCCTCCAGACCTGGGAGAGGCCATTTTTACCCTCCCCAGGAAAGTCTCTGGATCCTGGGGAGGGCAAAAAATGGGCTTCCTTGAAGTTCCGGAAGTTCTGGAAGTCTGGACCCGTTTCCAGCTTCCAAAGGGCCTCTGGAGCCTGGGGGAGGCCATTTTTGCCCTCCTGGAGGCTTAAGGAAAGCCTCTGGAGCTTGGGGAGGGCGAAAATGACCCCCCTCGCCATGGTGCCGGAGGCCAAGTAGGCCACGCCCACCATGGCCATGCCCACTCAGCAACCCAGGCAGAGAATTTGCTAAAAATTTTGAATCCCTACCCCTGCTTGGAACCCTGACACCCCTTGCCCAAATTTCCAGGTCACCCACAAGAAAGGTTCACAGATAGGAGCCAAACACACATCTGAAGACAAATCTACTATAACGCCCTTAACAGTCAGATTCATGTGAATGGGTTTCAGAAATCGATTTGGTGGTTTCCAAACGAAAAGGGAATGCTTATTATGTGCCACCAAGTCATGTCAACTCTTAGCAATGACTTAGAGCAGGGGTCTCCAACCTTAGTAACTTTAAGGCTTGTGGACTTCAACTCCCAGAGTTCCTCCGCCAGCAAAGCTGGCTGAGGAACTCTGGGAGTTGAAGTCCACAAGCTTTAAAGTTACTAAGGTTGGAGACCTCTGACTTAGAGAGAACTGTGTCCTTGATGATCTGTTCCTAAACCTGATCTTTCAGCTCTTCCAATGGGACAATTATTGCCACTTTTAAGTGAGTCTATCCATCTTGCCAATGGCCAACCTTTATTTATTTATTTTTATTTATTTATTTATTTTGTTACAAAGTATATATAACCATAAGCATGAAATACACAGTATATATATATATATATATATATATATATATTTGTTTTCTGAGGTTTTCACGGGTGTTTGTATATAGGTCTTTGGTTGTTCGGGTTTTCTCCCGTGTAAAATTGGAAGTATCTTGGCGACGTTTCGACGAAGTCTCATTCGTCATCTTCAGGCTTCAGCTTCGTGCTTCTGGGAGCAATGTGTGATCGCAGCTGTTTCTTCCTTTTAACTGCTAGTGGGGGTTTAAACTGATTTAAACTATATATATATTTGAATTTATATCCCGCCCTTCTCCGAAGACTCAGGGCGGCTTACATTGTGTAAGGCAATAGTCTCATCCATTTGTATATTATATACAAAGTCAACTTGTATTGCCCCCCCAACAATCTGGGTCCTCATTTTACCTACCTTATAAAGGATGGAAGGCTGAGTCAACCTGAGTCCTGGTGGGACTCGAACCTGCAGTAATTGTAATTGCAGGCAGCTGTGTTAATAACAGACTGCATTAGCCTGTTGAGCCACAAGAGGCCCCATATATAAGCGTAAGCATGAAATAACTATATAATATATAAGCATATATATAAGTATGAGTATGTAATAACTATATTAATTGGATATAATGAAAGAAAATAATAGGACAGGAATGGTAGGCACTTTTGTGCTCTTATGCATGCCCCTTACAGACCTCTTAGGAATGAGGTGAGGTCAATGGTAGACAGTTTTTGGTTGAAGCTTTGGGGACCACAGAGTCAGGTGGTTTATTCCAAGCATTAACAACTCTGTTACTGAAGTCATATTTTCTGCAATCAAGATTGGAGCGGTTCACATTAAGCTTAAATCTATTGTGTGCTCGTGCATTGTTGCAATTGAAGCTGAAGTAGTCTTCGACAGGAAGGACATTATAATAGATGATTCTATGAGTTAAACAGGTCATGTCAAAGGCGGCATAGTTCTAAATTTTCTAAACCCAGGATTTCAAGTCTGATGGCATAAGGTATTTTGTTGTATTCGGAGGAGTGGAGTACTCGTCTTGTAAAATATTTCTGGACACGTTCAATTGTATTGATGTCAGAAATGTGGTATGGGTTCCAGACAGTTGAGCTGTATTCAAGAATTGGTCTAACAAATGTTTTATATGCTCTGATTAGTAGTGTAGTGTTTTTGGAGAAGAAGCTATGCAAGTTTAGGTTTACAATTCTTAAAGCTTTTTTTGCGATGTAGTTGCAGTGGGCTTTGGCACTTAGATCATTTGATATAAAAACCTCTTTTTTTTCTGTCCTTCCACCTTTTCCAGCATTGGAGCTTTCTCCAGAGAGCTGGGTCTTTGCATGAGGTGTCCAAAGTCAAATAATTTGAGCCTGCTCATGTAAGAATTCTTGGTTGATTTGTTTCATGATTCATTGTTTTGCTTTCTTAGCTCACCATGATATTCCTAGGGGTCTTCTCGACACCAAAATTCAAAGGCATCATTTTCTGATCCTGCTTCCTCAAAGTCCAACTTTTGCTTCCTTAAGAGTATCACAGCTTGCAGTATTCTGATCTTTGCTAGGTACAGTCACATTCTAGCATTTGAATATCTTTTTTAAAAAAATGACCTATGATCTCTTGTCTTGTTGACAAACTTTATCAAAATATTGTACATACTTCAAAGAGAAACATCCAGGGCACAGGTGAAATCTGAACTGGTTTACTACCAGTTCGCTGGCTGCGCATGCACACTGCGCGCACGCATTCACAGGGCTCACAATGCACCAAATGTGAGGTGCGCGCACGGAGTGCAAGCCAAAAGGAGGCATGGGGTAAGTAGAACAGCGCACGTGCGGGTGTGTGTGTGTGATCAGCTGTGGCATGTGATCTTTTTTTTTTTACTTTTAAAAGCATTTTTTTACAACCTATTCGTCCGAAGATGCGTGGCTTAGCTGTGATCGTCAGAGCTTCTTTTTTTACCTTTTAAAAGCATTTTTTAAAAGAATCAGCAAGCCAGCAAGCCAGCAAGCCAGTGTTGTGACTCCAGCCCCCGAACATGGCCCCATGCCCGAAAGTGATTCCAAGAGTGAGGGGGAAGGGCCGGTAAGGCTTAGCTCGGGGTCACCGATTCCTTTGGCCCGGCTCCAGGAGCCAGAACCAGACCAGTTGGAGGACGTAATGAGGCCGTCATTTCCTGATTCCTCCCTTCCCCAGGCTACGCCTTCAGACCCATCTGACAATAATAATAATCAAGCTTGGATCAATCCGCGCTTCAGAAGATTAGAGAGGCGGCATCATCAAAGGGAAGGGTGGGGCTTCCCTTTGATTCCACAGGATATGTAAGGAGCTTTGGGACTGCTCTCATTTCACGGGAAGAAAAAGCTAGCTGAACCGTTTCAAAAAGAGCTGAAAGTCTTACTCTGTGAGTCATTTGGTTTGAACTTTGGCAAGCAGCTGTGATTTCTCTGCCAGGACTGATAAGAGCTGTGAATCCACTGGCTGAAGGCCAGCTCGTTGATCCGAAGTGGGGAAGGAGACAGAACAGCTTGCAAGCGGGTGACTGGGCGATTGGGTTGGCATGGGTGGGGTGGGGTGGGGTGGGGCAGGGATTTTTGCTACCGGTTCTCTGAACCACCCACCACCTTTGCTACTGGATCAGCCGATCCAGTCCAAATTGGGAGCATTTCACCTCTAATCCAGGGGTCCTTCAAGTGTTAAACTGTTCTGGGCTGCTAAAGACAGCATGGCCAGTCATCAGAAATTATGGGAAGTGACATCCCAAACATTCAAAGGATATTATCCAATGTATTTTGTAAAAAAATATGAAGAAAAAGTTCAAGATAACAATAGCACTTAGACTTACATACCGCTTCACAGTGTTTTACACCGTGCTGGGTTATATTGCCCCCCAACAATCTTGTTTTACTGATTGGGTCCTTGTTTTACTGACCTCAAGAAGGATGGAAGGCTGAGTTAACGTTGAGCTGCTCAGAATCGACCTCCTGGAATAAGCAGAGAGTTAGCTCTGGACAAGTGCCACCATGCGCCACCACTGTGCCATCATGGCTCAAGGTGCTTTTTTTTTTAATTTGCATTTATATCCCGCCCTTCTCCAAAGACTCAGGGCGGTTTACACTGTGTTAGCAATTGTCTTCATCCTATTTATTTATTTATTTTATTTTATTTTTCATATTTATATACCGCCGATGCTTTTTTTTTTAATTTGCATTTATATCCCGCCCTTCTCCAAGGACTCAGGGCGGTTCACAGGCAGTTAAAATACATATAAATACAATTAAAAACGACAATTAAAAAACTTATTCTATAGCCCAAATTATTAAAAACAGTATAAATAGTAAAAACCCCTTAAAACCATATTTATATACAAAGTCAACTTATTGCCCCCAACAATCTAGGTCCTCATTTTACCTACCTTATAAAGGATGGAAGACTGAGTCAACCTTGGGCCTGGTGGGACTAGAACCTGCAGTAATTGCAGGCAGCTGTGTTAATAACAGACTGTCTTACCAGTCTGAGCCACAGAGGCTTTCAAGTCAAGTTCAACTCTAGTTACTACATGGAATATCTACAGGCAAAAAAATAACCTCCAAGACCACTCCTGCCAACATTGACAGGGCAAGCCGCTAGAATATAAAGTGAGAGCAAACCCCATTCATTTAAAGCACTGATGATGCTACCTGGTTTGGGTAATGAAACATCTACAAGAAAGCAACCAAGTTTGGAGGACACCCAAGACCTCTCATATCTCTAGAATATTATTTTAGCAATAATAGGAACTGACCTGCTATTGCCTTTTTCTAGAAGGTTGGGTTTTGGAGTGTAGTCTAGTCTAGTCTGTTGGCTCTTTGAAGTCGTCCAGATAAGAAACACAACAATGAATACTACTTTTCAGGGGTGGGTTCTACTTACTTTTACTACCAGTTCGCAGTGGGATCGCGCTCGCTCGCTTCACTCACATGCACAAGCTTCCTGATGACGTTGGGGTTGGTGGGCGGAGCCTACCCCCGGTTTTACTACCGGTTCGCAAGAATCAGTCCGAACCGGGGGCAAGCCACCACTGCTAGTTTTGTCTTTATTGTAAGATTACATTATAATAGAAACTTGCAATCCTCTTCATCTTTTCTTTTACTCTCCAGAACTCTAGGAAACATCCCTCTGAAATTCTTTCTCACAACCCTTCTGTTTCTGTGGGCTGAGATATCTTTTGCATGATAGTTGTCCAGTCTTGGGCTTTTCTTCCTATTTCCCAAAGTCTTTCTCACATACTATTACAAGCGTATGATCCAGGGGTGAAATCCAGCAGGTTCTGACAGGTTCTGGAGAACCGGTAGCGGAAATTTTGAATAATTCGGAGAGTACCACCTCTGGCTGGCCACAGAGTTGGGTGGGAAGGGAGATTTTGCAGTACCCTTTCCCTGGAGTGGGGAGGGAATGCAGATTTTGCAATATCTTTCCCCCAGGAGTGGGGAGGGAATGGGGATTTTGCAGTATCCTTTCCCTGGAGTGGGGAGGGAATGGATATTTTGTAGTATCCTTCCCCTGCCACGCCCAACAAGCCACGCCCACTGAACTGGTAGTAAAAAAATGTGGATTTCACCACTGCTATAGTCTTACTATTCCTTGATGAGTCAAGTACTACTCTGAGTCTTATTCTTTTGATCCCTGCAATTGGTCAAGTATTGCACGAACCTCTAATAATAAGCTTGATTTCTCCTCCTGCAATTATCCTGATTGACCTCCTTGGAACTTTTCTCTGAATCCTTCTAAAAGTGTCATATGCAGAATTGCACACAATGCTTGGTCTAGGATCTGAGCAAAGCAGAATAAGGTGGCATAGGTATTTTCTTTGATTTGGATATTACGTTTTTGTTGATACAGCCTAAAATACTCTTTGCCTTTTTTCACAGCTACACTTAGTTGTCAGCCCAGACTCTGTTTATCATCAACTGATATTCCAAAATCTTTTTCAAGCTAGCTATTTCAAATCCCCTTTGCTTGTGCAGCCGATTTTTGTTTCGTAATTGAAAAACTTTGCACTTCATTATGTGTAATTTGCCACTTTCAGCCCATTTCTCCAAACCATTGAAACTGTTTTGAATTTTATTTCTGTCTTCCAAGCTATTAGCTATCTTATTCAATTTGGTGTCATTTGCAATTGGCACCACCACTTGAAATGCCTTCACTTCTTCCCAGGCACGCAACTTAGTTCAGTACAAACTCTGGACTAATAAGGAAAAGATATTATAGACTCCCTTTAATAAGGTCCTCTCTTGGATCTGTCTGTCTGTCTGTCTGTCTACCTATCTACCTATCTATCTATCTATCATCTATCTATCTATCTATCTATCTATCTATCTATCTATCTATCTATCTATCTATCTATCTATCATGGAATTCAATTTTTTTTTATTACCGGTTCTGTGGTACTGGCTTGGTGGGTATGGCGTGGCTTGGTGGGCGTGGCAGGGGAAGGATACTGCAAAAATCTCCATTCCCACCCCACTCCAGGGGAAGGATACTGCAAAATCCCCATTCCATCCTCACTCTTGGGGGAAGGACAAATTATTAGCAAATCTTTTCTTGAAAACCCTTAGAGATGGGAACACCCTTTCTATTTATGTTTTCCTACTCCACTTCTATCATTGGCTGTCTTAGTTTTTTAGACCTGCCGTGGATGGTTGATGGAGGAAAGTAGGCTATGCACAAAGTGCTTCATTGATAACATTAATTATATTGTCTACATCCATAAATCATTAGCTTCCGTTATTTGTAACGGATAGGTGCAGCTTCTCAGGTATGCAACTGTCTCCTTCTTTGCCTCTTTGATTGGGATGATTCACAAGGATTTTTTTTTTTTTTGTATTTTATGTTCTTATTTAATATGCTGATTCCCTTGTAATTGGAATGTAAGCTTGTTAAACACAATCTGATTTCTTATATCCCCCCTGCATGCCTTTCTACTGCCTTCTTTTCAGATGGCAGAGGCTGAATAAAGCCAATGTAAACCTAAATCCAATTTAAGCTAATGGAAGACTATGAAGCCCAAGCATGTCATGGAACCACAATTTAGTGAAAATCCTATCTCTGGATCTTCGTGCAGATATTGCTTGCAAGAACTAGAGGAAATGAATTCACTGTCTCCAACCATGGAGGAAAGGTTAATATTATGTAATATTCTTACACAAAACGAAATTGAAGTCTCTCTCTCTCTTTCCTCCTCTCTCACACAAACATAAACACAGAGAATACGTTCTTACATATAAAATAAATTATGGGGATGGATAAATATGTCACAGTTAATTTAGTACAGAGTGTTATGGTGTCGTACAAGGGGAAGGCAATGGGATGGAAGAATCTGATTCAATTTAGAGCCGCTTCTGTTATTGAATCTACTCCAAACACCAGGATTTCATAACCTAGTCTGTACATCCTTAAATTAGATTATGCCAAGTATAATTGCGTATCGATAGCCATGCTCTTTCAAATGCTGTGAGGCAAAGTATAAGTCGCAAAAGTGCATAGGAAAGAGATGCACACATTAAGGGAAAACAGTTCAGGAAGGTGGATATATTTGAGTATAATCCATTGCCTGAGGAAAATCATTTGCAAAAATTATACGGCTATGCAATGTTTTGGGTTTGATTTGATTTCCAGAAAGAACTTCTAGGTGAAGGTAGCACCTGTTTGAACTTCTTAAACAAGAACCTGGGATCTGCCCTTTTCTGGAACCATGTGGCAGCTGTAGAAGGCAACCACATGAGAAGCCAAAGGAATATTTGAAGAGAATGGAAAACAAGAGTGCAAGAAAGCTACATCTTTTTCTATGTACCTATCATATCTTACCATCTGCCTGTTGTGACCAAGGCCCAAGTAGTAATTACTAAACACAATTCAGTCCTCAACAAACTTATTTTATTAAAACAGCTGAGAATTAATTCATTCTCAACTTAGTCCAAAACAAAATTCTTAATAACCAGTCCATCGGCCTTATCACCAACCTTTGATGTCTTTGGCAACCTGCCAAAGGCTTTTCTTGGCAAACCCCCCACAAAGTTCAAGAGACGCTGACAAGAAGCATGGGAATCAACGTTGCTTTCCTACAAAGAACCCAACGGCTCGTTGCTGCTCTTTTAAGCCTCATAGGAGTGGCCAATCATCTTCTGGCCTTACTCCTGAGTTGTCCTTTTTTCTTCAGCTGCTCTTGCCTTCTCGCAGCTCTTCTCATGCGTGCACTAGGAACAGGCTCCTCCTGTTCCTCTGCTTCTCTGCTGTCTGCCTCTGGAGGCTCCAGAGTCCGCGCATCGCTCCCAGATGGCCCTGGCCCCATCTCTGCCTCTGACGCAGAGCCCTCATCCGGGCCTTCCCCTGACTCCAGGACTGGCCCATTGTCCTCCCCAGCCTCCTCACTGTCCAACTCTGTTGCCAGGTCCGCAGGCTGCTGGTGGACCACAACACTGCCCAACCTATTTTCCCAGATTAAAAGACAGACAAGGAAGAACTCAATGTCAACAATCCTGTGTCAACTGTCAATCTCCACAGAGGGGTTTCATCCCAGCTTCCAACATTAGATACTGTCCTGATCATGTTTCTACCATGTGCCCCCATTTTACAAATCTTGGTTTTCACTATAAATATGTCTTTCCTCTCCTCTTCTTTTTACAGGATTCATCTTATTTTATATAGAAACTGGCACCTGGTGCATTTGTTTTCTTTCTTGCTTCTTGCGGTTCTGTAGCCGAATGAAAAACTCCAACAGAAAGACATCACTGTCACAGGGAAAGATGGTCTCAGATATGGATTTTCAATCACACCATTTGGAAAACCTAGCATTCGTTTAGCATCCTGATGAATGGCTACTCTATAAAGATCCTGCCTTCACCTAATATTTGTAGAGCCTCTAACGTGAGTCTCTACACATCTATTCATAAAATGCCACCAAGAAGCAGTTCCTAATTGAAATTTCTGCGAATGGCTTCGCAGTTCAATTTATGTGACGGTTTATCAATTGTCAGGAACATGATGTACCCATCATTTCAAATACTGTACAGAATGAATCTTTTCAATAGCTGGAATCAAAGCAAACTTTCTCCCTTGTGGTGTTGTGTGTGTGTGTGTGTGTGTGTTTTTATCATTTCAGTCATGTCTCTGGGCTGGGACGTTGGCAAGAGGACCCAAATATCTTCCAATGTCATCAGATCGGGGTTGTCCCTAAGTGTTTTGCAGCTTGATGCGAAGGACGAATTCCTGGTCTTTGAAGTTTCCATGGCAACCTCTCTTGTGTCTTTGAAGCAGAGAGGGACAAACTATTGCAGCTCTCCGTTCCCATTCAACAGGGCAAGCCCAAGAAAGCAAAGACCACAGCTTTCAATAATTAATGCTAGTTGGGTCAAATCAGAATATCAGAAAACTGTACAAAGAATTTCTCACACGGCGTTCATGCAAGAAGAGTTCCTTGGAATGATCTGAAACCTTCTTGCCAGATTTTGTTCCTTCGGCGCTAAATTCCTGTTTACCAGAGAAGCTGTCAAATGACTTGACGTTTCTCTCTTAATTGTTTACGTCTCCTCTTCTCACAAATTGTCACATAAGGTAAGGGACGATGGGAGTCAACGTGAGAGACAGCTGGGCATTCTCTGGCATTTGGAAGTCAGAGCTGTGCATGCCACATGGTAGTTTGCAAGCTTCAGTTCCTGTGGAGGATACCTGCCTATCATTGCATCTGAAAACAGCACCTGCTGTCAGCTATTTTTTTTTTTAACGTGGAAAAGAGAATGAGGAACTTTTTTTTTCAGGCTAGTAAGTAAGGTCAAGGATAAAAACTTCAGCTCTGCCTACTTTTGTACCCATCCACAGCTGGTGTATGGAACCCCACAGCATGGATGAAGATCATATGGACTTCTGCTTTGTAAAATGCTAAAAATGGACTAGTCTTATATTTGTGTTGGAAGCACTGAAAGGATGAAAAAATTAGTTGCCTGGGGCAGGGGTCACCAACCTTTCAGACCTTAGGGACCACTAAATTCATAATGTTAAATCCTCCGGACCACTAATATGATCTGCCTAATGACCGGCTAAGTGGGTGTGGCTAGGAGGTCATATGACTGGGTGGGCGTGGCCAACTCAATGTCACTCATGTCAAGGGGCACCTCGCCAGCCTCTACTTTTCCCTCCCCTTCCAGCTACTCCTGCCTTCCCTGCCCGGGCTCCTTCGGGCCCCAACAGGAAGCAGTTGTTGGATCTAAGCAGTCACCAGGAGAAACAGTTGGCAAAACAGCTCAGTTCAAATTGGATCTGACTGAGAAGGAGGCTCAGCAGAAGCACCTCACTGACGACTAGAAGCATAGGCTTTTCAAGCAGAGGGAAGATGTGCGGGAGTGCAAGGCCAGGTATCGGCACCTGGAGGCTCAGTGGGCTGAGATGGTCAGCCAGTTCCAGGACATGATGCAGTCCCACTAGAACGAGGCCCTCTGGCTCTTCACCACCAGTCGTGCTTCCCTCCAGCCTCCAGCCTTCACCCAAAACCCCACACCGGGAGGCTGAAGCAGACCCCAAGTCATAATTTCTGCCCCCCCGACCCACACAAAAAGACCCAAAGGGGGAGACTCTCTGCAGCAACATAAAGGTTCATTGCACGTATCCATCCCAGGGGCCCTAGTTTGAGGACTCCTGATTTAGTGCAATATAAAAAAATGCAAATAATTGCATTTTCTGCGGACCACCAAAATTTTCTCACGGACCACCAGTGATCCTCAGACAACCAGTTGGTGACCGCTGGCCTGGGGGATGGCCAGCTGGTGTCTCCTTTCATGTCCCTCTTAAGTTGCCCCTTGAAGTGGTACCCATTTGTCTACTTGCAGTTACCCTCTTTCAAACTGCTGGGTTAGCGGGAGCTGGAGTGAGTGACAGGAGCTCACGCTGTCATGCAGCAGCAACCTAGTCTCCAACGTGAGCCTGCCAATTGTCAATCCAGTGTCCTAACTACATAAGCAACCTTGACTTAGAAATGTATTTGCCCTAACTACAAGGAATGGATCCTCTAACTATATTTGATTTTACATAGTTCCATGTTGAGCATTTTGCATTTTGTCAGCCACAATAATTTCTGGAAGTTCTGCTAGAAGTGAAAAGATAAATATCAGTTTTCACTTCTAATTTCCTTCTCTGTGTTTCTCAGCTGCTTGTGACATTGATGGATGCCACCCAGCTAAACCAACCAGCTACACTGACGTGGTTGCACAAAGACTTGTAACTGTAGGAAGTTAGCACCCATCCCTCTCCTAGAAGAATGAAATATTTTGAGAAATATTAAAAAGGCTGAATATATTTCCCTGGATGAGAAATGGAGAAACATGTTTTTAAAGACAAAGCAGCTCCCACCTTCCTGTCTGCCCCCACCCCCCGACCTTTGTCAATGGACATCATCTGCAACACAATAGGACACATCTAGCAACCGAAACTCCCCACATGGCATCTGGGGAGATTACATTAGCCAGAAAGGCTAGCTATGACCTCTGACAGCAACCAATCAGGATACTCTTCCTGTGCCCCAGGAAGTTCAAAGCCAGAGAAGGTATAAAACCCAGGGACTCTCAGCATCTCGGCCCCTTTTCTGCTCAGGAACTCAAACCATGTGATCCTGTCCACCATTAAACCATCTTTCCAAACAGTCTCCATGTTTCCAGTGTTTTTTCCCCCACTTGGAACTGAACCCAAAAGGATAGTTCTTCCAACAACTTCAAAGAAGGTAGTGTAAATAGAATAGGAAGAAGGGTCCATGGTGGTCTCTGAGCTTGGTTGTTTTCTTGTAGATCAGTGGTAGTCAACCTGGTCCCTACCGCCCACCAGTGGGTGTTCCAGCTTTCATGGTGGGCGGTAGGGGTTTTGTCCGATACAGAAGCACTTTCCTTTTTTTAAAATTTAATTGACTTTTAAAAAAAAAAATCATAGCATTATTTAAAAACATTTTCATTAGGCTTTCATAAAATTCCCCGTGACAATTTAAATTCCTGAAAATATACTATTTGTATCGCCCATGCAAAAGTTTAGTTGACGTTACGTAAGTGAAACTAAATGGCACTATAGTGCGACTGCAAACAAAAGAGCCTCGTCCCAGAATAGCTCGCGCATCTCCCCCCACACCACCCAGCTGTAACAGACAAGCAGAGCTGGTAGCCTGCGCCACCCCCCCCAAACCCAATCCACGATGCACGAGAGGCATGCGCAGACGACGATACATGGCGCATTACTGTGGAACTGGTGGGCAGTTAGAAAATTTTACTACTAACAGAAATACAAAAGTGGGCGGTAGGTATAAAAAGGTTGACTACCCCTGTTGTAGATGAAATGAAAGAAATGACTGCAAGAAAACAACCAAGCTCAGAGACCACTAAGCTACAAATATTCTCCTCTTTTGGTAGAATATGAAGAAACAAAGGGCTTCTGAGAGAAGGGATTGGAGACATTCAACCCCCTTTTTAGCCATTCTGGTACAACTGCACACTTAATAATGTCTTCTCTTTAGTTTACAAAGTTCGCATCCTTAACACTTGCAAATTAAAAATGCCAGGACATTAGGAAGACAAATCTTGCACATTCCGCGAATACAAGATTAGCTTACATATTATGCAAATATTATGCAAATATTATTTCCTTCATACAGCAAATGAATTAAATGTGTTTGATTTAATTAGATTGGTGTCATGAACTACATTCCACAACAGAAGAAGAAACAGCTTGTTTGAGACAGCATCAACTCTGCTGGACCAGATAATCTTTTCTTAATTGCAAAAATGAGGAGAGAGAAACTGAGATGGACAGAATGAAAAGTAATTTGATTCAGAACATTTTCTTAATTTTTTTTTCAACAGTTGGTGATGAAAAATATTATTTTTGAATGTGGATGTGTGAGTTTTCATTGGCAGAAGATATTCACAATTTTGCAATGTTAATTTTTGACAACTTCTGGTATTTGTCGTGTATCCATACTACAACAGTCACTATCTAATTTGCTGGGAAAAAAATCTATCCCATATTATAATTAAAACAATGTTAATAAACAAATAATACATATTTATAAGAGCCAGTTCGGTCTAGTGGTTAAGGCATCACGCTAGAAACTTGGAGATTGTGAATTCTAATTCTGTTTTAGCCATAAAAACCCAGTTCTGTCTTAGCCATAAAAACCCAGAATTCTAGTTCTGTCTTAGCCATAAAAACCCAGATGAGATTTCTCACCCAGTGAGAAAATAAATAAATAAATAAAATGCATTAATTCCCTTCCATAAACGGGTGTAAAATGAGAGACTGCTGTGAATGAAAACACACAGTGATGCAATTCAATATTCAATATCTGGATCCTCAGATATTGAGATATATTTCTGGTTTTCATGTTTCTGCAATATTCAGGGATAATATTGCCTGATGTTTAGAGGGGTAGAGCACACAACTTGTCCATCATAGCCAGAGGAAACGAAATTTAATTTGTTCTTCTGACTTGCCTGCAGAGGTTCTTGCCTGCATTCACAACTTCTGACTTGCCTGCAGAAGTTTTGAATGCTCCAACACTGGAAATTTTTAAGAAAATTTTGGATAACCATCTGACTGAGATGGTGTAGGTTTTCCTGCCTGGGCAGGGGTTGGACTAGAAGGCCTCCAAGGTCCCTTCCAACTCTGTTGTTGTTATAATTAGCTCTCTTGACTTCTCTTGAAAGATTTTCAGGACACTTAAGAAAATACCTCACTATTGCATGAATGTAATGTGAATATTGGGAATAGAATGAAGAACACCAAGATAAGAAATAAAAGAAATCTGAGCCAGGATCAGAAATGGAATTCAAGAAAGCATCTCAGAGAAGACCCTCCCTGGTTTGCATGAAGATAGATAGATAGATAGATAGATAGATAGATAGATAGATAGATAGATAGATAGATAGATAGGTAGGTAGGTAGGTAGGTAGGTAGGTAGGTAGGTAGGTAGGTAGGTAGGTAGGTAGGTAGGTAGAAACACACATTCAGACATGGATGATTCAGTCAAGCAATAACATTTAGACTTATGTACTTAGTGCTTTACAACACTCCCTGAGCAGTTCACCTATGTCAGCAATCTGGGTCCTCATTTTACCAACCTTGGAAGGATGAAAGGCTGAGTTCAACTTTGAGCCAGTCAAGACTGAACTCCAGACTGTGGGCAGAGTTAGCCTGCAATTCTACCTTCTTAACTACTGCGCCACCATGGCTTCTGTATAACCTTATGATAAAAACAATATTAGCATGAATGACTTTGTTTTCCTAATCTGGTTTACCTTGAAGGTCTGACAGTAACATCCAATTAAACTGAATAACAATGTCTTTCTAGGAGTGATTTAAAAGGGACGTATGTGAGGTCCTTGGTGCTCTTTTGTCTTCTAAAAGGGATTTACAATACTGTCCCTGGTATTTCCTGATATCTGTGAGTATTTAAAATCCTACTAGAAATAAGATCCTACAGGTTTTTTCCCAAATGCAAGAATTTGTTCATATCGCTGTAGGACTATTACAGTGTAATTTTCTGCCTGTATCCTCTTCTGTGATTGACATAAAACTACATATTTTTTGGAGTATAAGACACACCAAAGTTATAAGACGCATCTTAGTTTTTGGGGAGGAAAATAAGAAAAAAGCTGATTGGCAGGTGGATCGGCCTCCCGGAATACCCCTAATCAGCTGTTCCCAGAGGTGAATTTTAGCAAAAGGTTCCTTGGTTGTGAGCTCTGTGCCTTGCTTCTTTTTTGCTTTTTCTCCTGCCTCTAAAACTTCTGAAACTCTGTTTCAGAAAAAATGTTTTTCTGCCTCCGAAAGCTTCCAAAACAGAGCTTCAGAAAAAAAAGCCTCTGAAGCTCTGTTTGGGATCTTTTTTTCTGAAGCTTTGTTTGGGGGCTTCTTTTCTGAAGCTTCATTTCTGATGCTTTTTTCAGCCTCTGAAACCTCTGTTTTTTAGAAGCTGGGCGGGGCTACATTCAGAGTATAAGACACACCCAGATTTTCACCCTCTTTTTGGTGGGGGGAAAGGTGCGTTTTATACTTCGAAAAATATGGTAGGTGTAATTTATTTATTTATTTATTTTATTAAATTTTTATACCGCCCTTCTCCCGAAGGACTCAGGGCGGTGTACAGCCAAAGATAAAAAACCCAATAAATATACAATTAAAACAAACAATTTAAAACAAAGCATATTACAAAAGTGGCCAACATTAAAAATTTAAAATTTAAAACCCTGAAATAATAAAAACCCAATTAAAATTAATAAAACTGTTAAGCCAGTCCCGCTTGAATAACATAACATAACATAACATAACATCAGAGTTGGAAGGGACCTTGGAGGCCTTCTAGTCCAACCCCCTGCCCAGGCAGGAAACCCTACACCATCTCAGTCAGATGGTTATCCAACATTTTCTTAAAAATTTCCAGTGTTGGAGCATTCACAACTTCTGAAGGCAAGTCGTTCCACTTATTAATTGTTCTAACTGTCAGGAAATTTCTCCTTAGTTCTAAGTTGCTTCTTTCTTTGACCAGTTTCCACCCATTGCTTCTTGTTCTACCCTCAGGTGCTTTGGTGAACAGCCTGACTCCCTCTTCTTTGTGGCAGCCCCTAAGATATTGGAACACAGCTATCATGTCTCCCTAGTCCTTCTTTTGTTAAACTAGACATACCCAGTTCCTGCAACCGTTCTTCATATGTTTTATCCTCCAGTCCCTAATCATCTTTGTTGCTCTTCTCTGCACTCTTTCTAGAGTCTCAACATCTTTTTACATCGTGGCGACCAAAACTGGATGCAATATTCCAAGTGTGGCCTTACCAAGGCATTATAAAGTGGCACTAACACTTCACGTGATCTTGATTCTATCCTCTGTTTATGCAGCCCAGAACTGTGTTGGCTTTTTTAACAGCTGCTGCACACTGCTGGCTCATATCTAAATGGTTATCCACTAGGACTCCAAGATCCCTCTCACAGGTACTACTATTGAGCAAGGTACCACATATACGGTACTGGTGCATTTTGTTTTTTTGGCCTAAATGTAGAACCTTACTTTTTTCACTGTTGAATTTCATTTTGTTAGATAGCGCCCAATGTTCAAGTCTGTCAAGATCTTTCTGTAACTTGAGCCTATCTTCTGGAGTGTTGGCTATTCCTGCCAGCTTGGTGTCATCTGCAAATTTGATGAGTTCCCCATCTATCCCCTCGTCCAAGTCATTGATGAAGATGTTGAAGAGTACTGGGCCTAAAACAGAGCCTTGGGGTACTCCACAATAAATAAGTGTGTTTTTAGCTCACGGCGAAAGGTCCGAAGATCAGGCACTTGGCGTAGGCCAGGGGGAAGTTCGTTCCAGAGCATAGAAGCTCCAACAGAGAAGGCCCTGATTCCCCTTTCTTATAGACAAAAGCCATTAAAATCCATCATTTATTTGTAGGATATAAGAAAATTCAAAAATAAAATAGTATGCAAGTTTATAGGTTAGAAATGCATATAAGTAAAGATTCAATTTTGCTTAGGCAGGGGGGTTGGACTGGATGACCTGCAGGGTCCCTTCCAGCTCTGCTACTCTGTTAAATTTGTTAGACATTATTCTGCTTTAAGATAGTGGAGAAAAGACATGGTGATAATGTAACAACGTTGTGTTAGAATAAATCTTCTTTGTTTGAGGCCCCTTAGAAAAAGGCCCAGCTATGGGAACATTCCTTAATACCAGGGCAGTAGAGATAAGGAAGAGCTATGCTTGCAAAATATTTTATGGGTAGTAATAGGGAGGTGTTGAAAAAGATGTAATTAAAGAAAGAGATGATGTTGTCTCTGAAGGTATCACCAAATTAGTGGGGATCGGTTACTGGGTCCGATGTAGGAGGGGCATGGGAGGGTGTCATGATAGGGAACTATAAAATGTGATGCTTTTGAAATTTCAGGTGTGGCTTCCTGGCTCAAACTCCTCTATTGAGATCTGCTGGGATACAATCCTATTTTTCTTTATTTATTTATTTGTCAAACACAACACTATATATAAGTATAAGCAGTGGTGGGATTCAAGTACTTTAACAACCGGTTCTCTGCCCTAATGATTTCTTCCAACAACCAGTTCGCCAAACTGCTCAGAAAGTTAACAACCGGTTCTCCCGAAGTGGTGCAAACTGGTTGAATCCCACCACTGAGTATAAGCATGAAATAACCTACGAATTGGATACAACCAAAGGGAACATTAGGACAGGAACAGTAGGCACGCTGGTGCTCTTATGCACGTCCCTTACAGATCTCTTAGGAATGGGGTGAGGTCAACAGTAGACAGTCTTAGGTTAAAGTTTTGGGGATTTTGGGAAGAGACCACGGAGTCTGGTAGTGCATTCCAGGCATTAACAGCTCTGTTACTGAAGTCATATTTTCTACAATCAAGATTGGAGCGGTTCACTTTAAGTTTAAATCTATTGTGTGCTCGTGTGTTGTTGTGGTTGAAGCTGAAGTAGTCTTCGACAGGAAGGACATTGTAGCAGATGATTTTATGAGTTATACTCAGGTCATGCTGAAGGCGACGGAGTTCTAAATTTTCTAAACCCAGGATTTCAAGTCTGGTGGCATAAGGTATTTTGTTGTGATCAGAGGAGTGGAGAACTCTTCTTGTAAAATATTTGTGGACACGCTCAATGAAATGTGGGTTCCAGACAAGCGAGCTGTATTCAAGAATTGGTCTAGCAAATGTTTTATATTCTCTGATTAGTAGTGTAATATTTCTGGAGAAGAAGCTATGTAAGATTAGGTTTTCAAAATTGATTTTAATAAAATCTCTTTGTTTTCATCAACCCATGCTTGTTGGCTGAATTCATTTCCAGCATATTCATCCACAAATTTTGGGAGATTAACGAAGTTGCCTAAACCTTCCACTTACGAGTCATCCTGCTGAGACATAGCCAACTTTCTTTTTTATTTAAGTATGTGAATGTTTTTATTTTTTATTTTTGCGTACATAGAAGATTTGGATCTAGGGGAAAAAAAACAACTCCAAAGATTTAAATACTGTCTCCCCATGAAGCCCATTATTTACGTGCCAGGGAGAGGTGAAGGCTTAAATAATACACACCTGAGAAGGCTTTGCAAAATAGGGAACATGATTTAAACAAATGGAAATGTCAGTTTGGTAAAAAGAAAAATCACTTCTATAATAATGGATCGGAACTTCCTTCCTGTTTGTAATGAGAACAGCATAGGCTTGAGAAGCTGCTAGGAAGCATATTCAGTAAATAAGTAATGAATTGAAAATGACTTTCAGGCCTGGAAATGTTTATGTGCCAGATTGGGACAACTTCACAAGACTTCTTGGACCTCAGTTATAGTACAGGTCTGGAGTGAGAATGGAGATTGCACATAGAGAGCTTGTATTGTTTATTTCTTAAATTAAACCTCAACAATTCTTGCACCTTTTCAAACCAAATAAAAGCTCCCTTTTTATGTCCACGTGATTCCTTAATTTGGGACAGAGACGGGGCAACTGAATGGAACTGAGCGTTTACTGCCTGGCTGCCCTTCCTGACGCCTACAAGAAGGTCACAGCAGATATGTTTTCTTTGCACCCTAGGAAAGAAACCTCTGTCGCTACCTAGGATTGAACTTTCAACTTTCTGAGTGGGACCCAATAAATAAATAAATAACTATATATTGGCAGATGTATGAAACTTGAACACTTTGTAACTTAAGACAAGGTTATGTGTTTGTTTGTTTTTAAATCTCTGGAAGATGTACATGTGGTGGTAAAATAGAGAGATGCATTGCTGAAATTTGTGGGGGAAATGTGTAGCCAAAGTTCATCCATTCTGCTTCCAAATTTTAGCTATGGATCATGAAGTACTGGGGGTGTCCACAAAAGAGTGTTGGAGAAATGTATGTGGTTACAACTAAATGCCACTCTTCCTGATGTAGATGAGCAAGTGATATTTGTGGAGTCAATCTCACTGAAGACAAATAGGTTGCAACATCCAGTCTACAATCCAGCCCTTTCAACAGTTCCAAGGAGGCTCCACAACCATTTGCACTACTTAGGTAACCCTCTTGACACAGACAAACCTCCAAGTGGCCTTAATGACTTGCTAAAAGAAAGCAAATGACCATCTGTCCACAAGTCAGGGGTGGGATTCAGCTGCTTTGGTTTGGGCGAACCGGTAACTCCAACGATCAGCTGAGAGTGAACCGGTTCGCTCGAACAATCAGCTGGGCCTGCCCAGCCCTGCGCTATACCGACCAATATTTCCTGTGTTTAAAGCCCAGCCAATAGGCGCAGCAGAGCGGAATGCTGCACCTCAGCTGTTTTACTCACTGAGGTGCAGTAGAAGGTAACTTTTAGAGCTGTTTTCAAATGCACTGTGCGCGTTCAGCGAACCGGTTGTTACACCGGTTGAATCCCACCACTGCTGCAAGGAGTATAAATCCTTCCATTCCCCACCAACCAGTCAGAGCGGAAGAAGCTTCTTGGATGAGAAGCAAAACATTTTCAAAGAAAAAACAGAAAGTCCAGTTGCCTCTTGAAGAAAAAGCCCCTTTGGGATTTTTTCCTCCATTCACAGACTTTGTTTCAGAGTAAAACTTCTTTGCAGCCAGCTCCTTCAAAGCTCTTTATCGCTCCTTCCCTCCCCGCTGACCCTATAAACACAAAAGTGAAAAATCCTATTTCCCCACATAATTCCTGGAACGGCAAGCTGATAAAAACTTTTTAAAGCCATCTATTTGGAAAGCCTACGAGGGAGAGCAGAAACCTCAAGAATAAACATCTCCAGGACAGGGTTTATCTCGCAGTGCACGTCTATCGCCTTATTATATTTTTTCCTTTTATTTGTTTGCAGAGCAGCGGGGATGCACTCATTTTTCAGCTCTCTTCCTTTCAGGCTTCTCAGTAAGCAGCGCTGTCAAAATGTTTCCTCGGTCCTCAGCAACTCACCCGGCTTTCTCTAAACTCTACAGACACATTTCTCACCTTCTTGGCCCAATGCCTGAGTATAATCTTCTGACTGAGTCAACATAGGCAAAACTTTGACAGACACCTAAACTCCCTAAGAAAGGTCATGCGGATCTCAGTGTACCTGTCCCTCTTGCTAAACTAGAGAAAGGGAAGCAGACAATAAAATATCTGGTCTTGATTTATTTCATCTAGTTGTATTTATTTATCATACAGGTAGCCCTCGACTTACAACAGTTCTGTCAACTCTCAAAGCATCCCCGGCCTCCTTTCAAGTTGCCATAGGCAAGAGGGATTGAAAACCGACAAAGCAGCACAAAAGCCAAAAACGAAAGCACATTCCAGACATAGCTCTCTCAAGGCTGTCTCCCAGGGTTACCCACAGCAGGCGGAGGGGAGTGATCTCTACACCCTGCAAAATTGCTCCGTTGGTGAATGTGATTGATGACACATCCTGAAGGCGGGGAGGAAACAGGGTCATGATTGGGGCATAAATTATGTGAGGTCAAAATTGGTTTCACTTGGAACATGCTGACATGAAGCTCCTAATAAATAACTGGATTTCTTTTGAAGCTCATGGCTCATGATTTAATTAGGGCATCCGTTGGAACCCTGACAAGTTCATCTAATGACTGTTCAATGTTACAATGGCATAGGAAAAAGTGACTCAGGACCATTTTTTTCACACTTTACAACCACTGCAGCATCTCCATGGTCACTTGATCAAAATTCAGACACTTGGCAACCGACTCATATTTATGATGGTTGCAGTGTTCCGGGATCACCTTTCGCAACCCTCTGACAAACAAAGTCAATGGGGAAGCCAGGTTCACTTAACAACCGTGTGACGAACTTAACAGCTGCAGTGATTGATTTAAAAACTGTGGCATGAAAAGTCATACCATGGAGCAAAATGCACTTAACTGTCTCATTTAGCAATGGAACTTTTAGGCTCAATTTTGGTCATAAGTCGAGGACTACCTGTACTTAGAAAGCACTCCTCTCCTTCGAAGAGTGACTAGGCAGTGTACAGATAAACATTAAAACAGAAAAAACAAACCTATATGTAAATGTTATACAGGTAGTCCTTGACTTATGACCACAATTTATGTTAGGCGGATGTCTGCAGGTGACAACGATAATGAATATGTCCACCTGCCCTCCTGAAGCATCTCTGTGGCGAAAAAAACCAACTCCTTTACTCCATGTCTCTTCCTGCAGCCGAATGCGCCCAGCCATGCGTGCTCTTTCCTCAAATGGACTGTGCATCGGGCGCTTGGAGAGCGAGCGAGCAAGAGAGCTCTCCAATCTCTGTTTTTGTGCGTGTGTGTGTGTGAGGGAGGGAGGAAGCAATCTGAAGCCAAGCCACCCAAACTTCTGGCAGAGGTGGGGGCGGCTTCTCAGCAGCCCTGAATCAGCCAGCTCCACCTGACCTATTCCCTGAGTCTCGTTGTTCTCCTCGCCCCCCCCCCCCCTCAAGCAGCGGCATTTCTTCTCCGCTTCTCTCCGGATGCTGGTGCGAGCACAATGGATGAAACCTCAGCTGACAGGAAGGTACAGCAGCGGGAAGAAACAGCCTGGGGGTCCCGCCACCCGTTACTTCAGCCCGCCTGCACTGCCACTCCCCCTTGCACCATTATCTCATTCCAGCCGGCGAGGGCTGTGCTGCAGTTACAAATTGCCCGAACCTCCCTCAACAGCGGAGATTTACAGCCCCAACATGAGCTGCCTGGCCAGTCCCATCTTCCAGAGCTCTAGTCACAGGACTGGCCATTGCTTATCCGGGAGCAGCTCCTCCACCCGGGTGCGCCACGGATCACCAACATTTTCTCATGGACCACCAGTGGTCCGCGAACCACCACTGGCCTGTAGAGTCTGTAGACTACAGGAACCAGAAGCACTACTCAGATGACCCTGAGGACACAGATAAAGTGTTCCAAGTGCTTCTTGAACCAATTTAGAGGGTTCAAGTGACCCTCTAAAAGGATGCAAATGAGCAGCTGTCTGCAAGAAATATAAATCCTTTCATTCCCCACTATCCTGTCAGAGCTGAGAAGCTTCTGGGATGAGAAGCAAAATGTCTTCAAAAGAAAACAAGAAAGTCCAGTTGCCTCCTGAAAAAGCACCTTTGGGACGTTTGGTAAGGCTGTAACTTCGAATGGCTGTTAAATGAATGATTGTAACTCAAGGGCTATCTTTAAGGGATGAAGGTGGCAGGTGTGTCTTCAAAACTGTATTCTTTTTTTAAAAATACTGGTTAAAGGGTTGCAAAATCGCCATGGATCATGTCCAATTTAATTTGCATCCACCATCTATCCAGTTCAGAGTAAGCCATATGCCACTCAGTTCAGCCACCCAAAAAGAAAGAAATAGTTTGGTGTTTATTTAACATCAACAAACATCAAAGACAGTTCACTAGCAAAATGGAACAAAGGCAAAAGCAAGGAGAGACTAACATCAACATCAGGCAACAATTTACATTATTTATATCTCTCGAGAGTTCTAGATCAAAAGGCATTAAACTTTCCAGAGTCACTGGAAAGAACATTGTGGGTAGCTAGCAGGGCCAGTCCCGAAGAGAGAGCCCTTTGACTATTTCAGCTTTGATCCTTCTGTGTACATACCAGCAACAGAACAGTGATGGGAAGCAGGATATCAGATGATTCGTTCTTTATTCTGCACAGTTTAGAGCAGGGGTCAGCAACCTGTGGCTCTGGAGCCGCATGTGGCTCTTTCACCCCTCTGCTGTGGATCCCTGTCACTCAAAATATGCATCACAACTGCCAATGTGCAACGCCTGCCAGCATGTGATTTATTGAGCTTTTCAACCCCTGGTAGGACAACCATGGATAAATCCAAGAAAAGAAAAGTTTCAGAAGAAAATGGAACATTTATTATCTTTCAAAGATCCTGGAGCACAGGGGAGCTGCCAGAGGACTGGAAAAGAGCTGATGTAGTTCCCATCTTCAAAAAAGGAAAAAAAACAGATCCAGGAAACTACAGACCTATCAGTCTGACCTCAATACCGGGGAAGATTCTGGAAAAGATAATCAAGCAACGAATCACCGAACACCTAGAAGCAAACAAAGTAATAACCAAAAGCCAACATGGGTTTGTCAAAAACAGATCATGCCAGACTAATCTTATCGCATTCTTTGACAAAATGACAAAATTAGTAGACCAGAGGAATGCTGTCGATATAATTTACTTGGACTTCAGTAAAGCATTTGATAAAGTAGACCATAACCTACTACTAGATAAAGTAGAAAAATGTGGGTTAGACAGCACCACCACCAGATGGATTCGTAACTGGCTGACCAACCGCACTCAACATGTAGTCCTCAACGGAACTACATCCACATGGAGGGAAGTATGCAGTGGAGTACCCCAAGGCTCTGTTTTAGGCCCAGTACTCTTCAACATCTTCATCAATGACTTGGACGAGGGGATAGATGGGGAACTCATCAAATTTGCAGATGACACCAAGCTGGCAGGAATAGCCAACACTCCAGAAGATAGGCTCAAGTTACAGAAAGATCTTGACAGACTTGAACATTGGGCGCTATCTAACAAAATGAAATTCAACAGTGAAAAAAGTAAGGTTCTACATTTAGGCCAAAAAAACAAAATGCACCAGTACCATATATGTGGTACCTTGCTCAATAGTAGTACCTGTGAGAGGGATCTTGGAGTCCTAGTGGACAACCATTTAGATATGAGCCAGCAGTGCAGCAGCTGCTAAAAAGCCAACACAGTTCTGGGCTGCATAAACAGAGGATAGAATCAAGATCACGTGAAGTGTTAGTACCACTTTATAATGCCTTGGTAAGGCCACACTTGGAATATTGCATCCAGTTTTGGTCGCCACGATGTAAAAAAGATGTGGAAACTCTAGAAAGAGTGCAGAGAAGAGAAACAAAGATGAGGAAGGGACTGGAGGCTAAAACATATGAAGAACGGTTGCAGGAACTGGGTATGTCTAGTTTAATAAAAAGAAGGACTAGGGGAGACATGATAGCTGTGTTCCAATATCTCAGGGGTTGCCACAAAGAAGAGGGAGTCGGGCTGTTCTCCAAAGCACCTGAGGGTAGAACAAGAAGCAATGGGTGGAAACTGATCAAGGAAAGAAGCAACTTAGAACTAAGGAGAAATTTCCTGACAGTTAGAATAATTAATAAGTAGAACGACTTGCCTTCAGAAGTTGTGAATGCTCCAACACTGGAAATTTTTAAGAAAATGTTGGATAACCATCTGACTGAGATGGTGTAGGGTTTCCTGCCTGGGCAGGGGGTTGGACTAGAAGGCCTCCAAGGTCCCTTCCAACTCTGTTGTTATGTTATGTTATGTTATGTTATTTAATTCAACTACGTATGCTAGTTTTGTGGCCGTTCAAGAAATAGTCAGGCACGGGAAGAGTTTTGTGGCTCCCGGGGTTTTCTTTTCTGTACGAAACTGGTCCAAATGGTTTTTTGAGTGTTTAAGGTTGCAGAGCCCTGGTTTAGAGGGTGGGCGATGATGTATTCAACAAGGTGAAATAAAACAAAATATAATAAATGAAATAAAATAAAATAATAAAACCAAACAATGAAACAATTACATTAAAATATAAATAAAACAATAAAATGTTAAATAAGATTGCAAATAAAATAGAAATAAAATAATTAAATTAAATTAAAATATAAAGAAAGAAAGTGAAATAATAAAGTGTAAAATACGTGTAAATAAAATATAAATAAAATAAATTAAAATAAAAAAATAAAAATTAAAAATAAAATAAAATAGGAAAAGTCTCAATTGGGGCTGGTGTAGTTTTTATTTGCTGCCCTGATAATGGAGATAATTATCCTGTTTTATTTATTTATTTATTTGCTAGTTTGTTTGTTTGTTTCTAAAATTTATTGGCTGTCCATCTTACCAAAGATGGTAAGATGGGTGTCCTTATCTTCCAGAAAATTTTAAAAAAATGGTTAGGCATTTAGAATAACAAAAGACAACATCAATTGGATGTTATCTACCCAACAAATTAACGTGTATAGAAATTATCAATACTACTACCTATGTGACTCCCAAACACTCTGACCCATTTGATTTGCACAGAAAAGTGTCAGTCTGTCTGTCTGTCTCTCTCTCTCTCTCTCTCTCTCTCTCTCTCTCTCTCTCTCTGTGTGTGTGTGTGTGTGTGTGTGTGTATATAGTATATGTGTATGCCTGTCTATATATATTTGGATAGATCGATAGATAAAATAGCTGATAGAGATAGATAGATAGATAGATAGATAGATAGATAGATAGATAGATAGATAGATAGATAGATAGATAGATAGATAGATAGATAGATAGATAGGCAGAAACAGACAGAGAGACAGACAGATAGATAAAAATAGCTGAGAGAGACAGAGAGAGACAGACAGACAGACAGACAGACAGAGAGACACAGACAGATGATAGATGATATAGAGATAGATAGATATAGAGATAGATAGATAGATAGATAGATAGATAGATAGATAGATAGATAGATAGATAGATAGATAGATAGATAGGCAGAAACAGACAGAGAGACAGACAGATAGATAAAAATAGCTGAGAGAGACAGAGAGAGAGAGAGAGACAGACAGACAGAGAGACACAGACAGATGATAGATGATATAGAGATATATATATATATATAGATAGATAGATAGATAGATAGATAGATAGATAGATAGATAGATAGATAGATAGATAGATAGATAGATTTCACACATTGCTCCCAGAAGCACGAAGCTGAAGCCTGAAGATGACAAATGAGACTTCGTTGAAATGTCGCCAAGACACTTCCAATTTTACGCGGGAGAAAACCCAAATAACCAAAGACCTACATAGATAGATAGATAGATAGATAGATAGATAGATAGATAGATAGATAGATAGATAGAGATAGATAGATAGATATAGATGATAGATAGATAATGATGAAAGATAGATGATATAGAAGGACAGATAGAAAGATGATAGATATAGATAAAGATAGATGATAGAGATAGATAGAGAGATAGAAGATGATAGCTAAGATAAATGATATAGAAAGATAGATAGATAGATAGATAGATAGATAGATAGATAGATAGATAGACAGACAGACAGACAGACAGACAGACAGACAGACAGATAGATAGATAGATAGATGCAAAATTTTGGTTAAATATATGAATGCTTGTGCTGATATTAGACATATTTTGGTGTGGGATATACTATAAATGGGAATATTGCTTTGATATGGTATATCAAAATATTCTAATGATCTGCAGAGACTATTACATAGATTGTATCTAACACTGCAATGAGCAGTGTGGATCTGAAAATCAATCACTAAGAGAATCATGTTTGACAAAGAATCACTAAGAGAATCATGTTTGACAAAGAAAGAAAACATAAATTATATGGCCCTTTTTGATATGTATCTGTAAATTATGCACACATTGCAAAAAAATAGTGCAAGTACATGAATTTGTATTTACCTTTGTAAAATGTGCCCTAAAGATTCAAAGGTGGATGAAGACATTTTAATTGTCCTAGGGTTGGTAGAAAAATAATCGTTTGTTATAATATTTGCCAAGAAAACATACACCCGAGAAATAGCTGGTTTTAGAAGGCTGTTTCTGTTTATTATATAGAAGTGAGAGTTCACTATGTAACAGGTACCACAAAAATATAGTAAATAAACTAGGACAGGAATACTTAATGTAAAATCCTACCACACACACATCTTAAGTACATTAAGTATATCTAAGTTAGGCAGTGGTGAAATCCAATTTTTTTTACTACCAGTTCTGTGGGTGTGGCTTGGTGGGCGTAGTGTGGCTTAGTGGGCGTGGCAGGGGAAGGATATTGCAAAATCTCCATTCCCACCCCACTCTGGGGCCAGCCAGAGGTGGCATTTGCCGGTTCCCTGAACTACTCAAATTTTCCGCTACAGGTTCTCCCAACTGCTCAAAATTTCTGCTACCGGTTCTCCAGAACCTGTCAGAACCTGCTGGATTTCACCCCTGAAGTTAGGGTCAAGAACAAATAAGTGATAAATAATTGCAAATGCAACCCCCCACAAACAGGTCCTCAGAAAGCACCCCCATTGCACAGGACTGGATTCCAAGCTCAGCATGGTTAACCAAGTCCAACAGACACACACAAAGTTCTGAAAAGCAATTCAGGAGTCCAACGGGTCAGGATACACAGCACAAGCACACAAGGCACAGAACCGGGCACGTTGCTACAGCAACACTCAAATCATCAGGGCAGGATTAAGTTGGTGCTGCCCTTCATAAGAGGTGAGGTTGCCTCCTCATGAGTAGTCTAACTGACTGGCATTATGCCTATCTCCTCTCCGCTCTAAGTGTCCTTGGCTCAGGTGTGGACTCCACCTCTTCCCCATTGCCAATAGGTGGCAGCCGCTCTCAGTCCTCCCCTGGAGCCTCCTGGCCAACTTGCTGCAGCTGTGGCTCACTTCCCTCAGCCTCAGCCTCATCCGATCAATCCAGCTGAGACTGCTCCAGTGGTGGTATTCAGTCGGTTCCATCCAGTTCAGGTGAACCGGTAGCAGTGCCTGCGGGAGGCTCTGCCCACCCACCCAGACATCATCAAGATTAGATTAGATTAGAGAACTTAGATTAGAGAATTTAGAACTCCATCGACTCCGACAAGACCTGTGTTTATCACACAGAATCATCTATTGCAAGGTCCTTCCTGTTAAAGACTTCTTCAGCTTCAATAGCAATAATACAAGAGCAAACAACAGATTCAAACTTAATGTCAACCGCTTCAATCTTGATTGCAGAAAATATAATTTCAGTAACAGAGTTGTTAATGCTTGGAATACACCACCTGACTCAGTGGTCTCCTCTCCAACTCCTAAAAGCTTTAACCAAAAACTGTCTACCATTGACCTCACCCCATTCCTAAGAGCACTATAAGGGGTGTGCATAAGTGCACAAAAGTGCCTACCGTTCCTATCCTATTGTTTCCTTTCAATATATGTTCCTGTATATAATGTTGTGACAAATAAAAAAATAAATAAGTAAGTAAGTAAGTAAGTAAGTAAGTCCCGTTTTTGATGCTTTGCGCATGCGCGGAAGGCTCTGCACATGTACAAAGTTGGCGCGTGCACTCACATTTGTGAACTGGTAGTGAAGGTAAGTCAATACCTCAAGGCCTAGCAGTAGAAGTCCAAGCATGTATATCCCCAGGTTACATTTTTGTGGATATTAGCAAGTTTTTGGTCAACCTTAATATGTCAGAGTCAGCATTTTGTTACTCCATAGCATTGCTACAAAAAATGATTAGTTGTTGGATAACTGGTGAAGTTAGTGTAGGCATCATTCATTCATTCATTCATTCATTCATCACTTAAACATGAGCCAACAGTGTGCGGCCACAGCCAAAAAAACTAATACAATCCTTGGCTGTATAAACAGAGGCATAGAATCAAAATCACATGAAGTATTAGTGCCACTTTATAAATCCTTTCACCTGGAATACTGCATCCAGTTTTGGTCACCACATTACAACAAAAGATGTTGGGACTTTGGAAAAAGTGCAAAGAAGAACAACTAAGATGATTAAGGGCCTGGAGACGAAAACATCTGAAAAATGGCTGCAGGGATTGGATATGGCCAGTCTAGAGAAAAGAAGGACTAGGAGTGACATGATGGCAGTATTCTAGTATTTGAGGGGCAGCCACAAAGAAGGGAGGGTCAGCTTATCTTTAAAAGTACCAGAAGGCAAGACAATGGATGGAAACTAATCAAGGAGAGAAGCAACCTGGAATTAGCTTCCTAATAGTGAAAACAATTAACCAGTGGAACAGCTTGCTTTCAGAAGATGTGAGTGCTTCATCACTGGAGGTTTTTAAGAAACGACTGAATAATCAATTATCTGAAATGGTATAGGGTCTCCTGCTTGAGCAGGGGGTGGACTAAAAGACCGTCAAGGTCCTTTCCTGCTCTATTCTGATTGAATCATGTTTCTATATCACCTGTCTCATCTAAGTGACCCTGAGTGGATCACAATTAAAAACAGGTGGGCTGCTGGGGGTTTGTAGGGGTTCGGGAGAACCTCTAGCTAAGATTCTGTGCAGTTCAGAGAACCCCCAAATCCCACTCCTGGCTGGCCCTGCTCACCCTGCCCCATCCCTCCCAGGAGTCCCCCCCACGCAGCCCGTTTTGGATGCAGGTAAGTGCAGGGCATGAGCTGAGGCTCAGGGAGGGCAAAAAACGGGCCTACCAGAAGTTTGGGAAGGCCAGAAAAGGGCCTGTTTCTGGCCTCCTCCGGAGCCTGGGGAGGCCGTTTTCGCCCTCCTGGAAGCTCAAGAAAAGCCTCTGGAGCCTGGGGAGGGCAAAAGCGCCCCCCCACCATGGTACAGGAGGCTGATTAGGCCACACCCACCATGGCCACTCCCACCCAGCAATCAGGCAAAGAACCGTGTGCTAAAATTTTTGAAGTCCACCCTTGAAAAAACACAAAATATAAAAGCATAAATAAGAACCAAGTTAAAAACGGAATTAAAAGTTAGGCTTGCAGCAATAGAAGTTAAAAAGCTAAAAAGGTGGAAAGAATGCCCTCACGACACCAACCAACCTCAAGATTGTCTAATCCTCTTCGACCCACATGCCAATTATCAGAGCTAGGTCTGGACCTTTCTTTCCTTTCCTTTCTTTCTTTCTTTTTTTTTTTTTTGAAGGCCAGAAAAATGGGAACCTGCCTGACCTCTTCAGACAGATAGAAGTAAAGTAGTCACAAGCTCTGCAGAATAAGGTTTAATCCTTTGCTCAAAATTGTGGAATATCCTGTGCTGTGAGAAAATGCTAGGAAAGAGCTGTAGTTGAGCGAAGGTAGAATTATCTCTGATTTTGAGTATGAATAAATAGAAGTGCGCCAACTCAGTAAGCTCAAACTGCCCAAGGAGCTGCTGATCCAATTCTACAGAGGAATTATTGAGTCTGTCATTTGCACCTCTATAACTGTCTGGTTCGGTTCTGCAACCCAACAAGAAAAACACAGACTTCAGAGGATAATTAGAACTGCAGAAAAAATAATTGCTACCAACCTGCCTTCCATTGAGGACCTGTATACTGCACGAATCAAGAAGAGGGCCGTGAAAATATTTGCAGATCCCTCACATCCTGGACATAAACTGTTTCAACTTCTACCCTCAAAACGACGCTATAGAGCACTGCACACCAGAACAACTAGACACAAGAACAGTTTTTTCCCGAAGGCCATCACTCTGCTAAACAAATAATTCCCTCAACACTGTCAGACTATTTACTGAATCTGCACTACTATTAATCGTTTCATAGTTCCCATCACCAATCTCTTTCCACTTATGACTGTATGACTATAACTTGTTGTTGGCAATCCTTATGATTTATATTGATATATTGATCATCAATTGTGTTGTAAATGTTGTACCTTGATGAATGTAGCTTTTCTTTTATGTACACTGAGGGCATATGCACCAAGACAAATTCCTTGTGTGTCCAATCACACTTGGCCAATAAAAAATTCTATTCTATTCTATTCTATTCTATTCTATTCTAAGTGTATACAGTCTATGGAGAGTCTCAGTCATCCAGTTGCCCCAAAGGTGCTTTTAAAAGACAGCCGGACTTTTTTTTTTTTTTGGCTTTGTTTTTGTTTTCCCTTGAAAATGTTCAGAACTGAAGAAGCTTCTTAGATGAGAAGTGAAACATTTTCAAGGCACACAGAAAACCCAGAAAGAAAGTTCAGTTAGCTTTTGAAAAGCACCTTTGGGACATACAGTACTGAAGCTGATTGCTGCACTTCAGTATTGTGGAATGAGGACAAGAAGTAATGGATGGAAGCTTATTCAAGAGAGATCTAACCTAGAAGTAAGGAGAAATTTCCTCACGGTGAGAACAATTAATCAGTGGAATAGCTTGCCTCCATCACTGGAGGTTTTCAAAAATAGACTGGACAACCATTCGACCGGGATGGTATAGAGCAGGGGTCGGAAACCTTAAACACTCAAAAAGCCATAAAGGTCCTAACTGGAAGCCCCACCATTCAATTCTGGAGCCAACCAGAATTCTGGTTCCCCCACCATAGAGTCTCCTCCTAGCACTGCATGCTATTTCCTCTGGCAACCAGAAGTCCAGTTCCCCCAACATAGAATCTCCTCCTAGTGCAGTGTCCTTTTTTCTCTGCAGACCGGAAGTCCAGTTCCCCCACCATAGGGTCTCCTCCTAGCATGGCCTCCTTTTTCTTCTACCTGTCCTAACTGAAAGCCCTATCAATTGTGGAGCTGGCCAGAAAACCCACCCCTTGCCATAGAGTGTCTTCCTGGCACGCCACGCTTCCCACCCCAACCGGAAGCTCCTCTTAAAATTGTGGCGCCGACTGGCAACAGGGAGCCACAGCAGAGAGATGAAAGAGCCACATGCGGCTCCAGAGCCACAGGTTGCCGACCCCTGGTATAGGGTCTCCTGCCTTGGGTTGGACTAGAAGACCTTTGAGGTCCCTTCCAGCCTTACAAATCTATGTTCTGCAAAAAAGCAATCTGTTCATTAGTAGAGAATACATGTAACTCAAAGTTGAAGTCTTGACTTCTTGGTATTCTCAGAGCTTGGTTGCTTTCCTGCAGATGTTTCATTACTAGGCATTATGCATTAATGATGTTGCATGATAATGAAATGCCTGCAGGAAAACAATCAAGCTCTGAGAACTAAGAACCCAAACACATTCTTATCTATTAATGTATTTTCATAACTCATCTCTTAAGTCATCTTGATGTTTCTTTCCCATTTTCGATTTTCTTCTTCTTTTTTTTCTTCAAAAAGATGGTGCAGCAATACTTCGGTAGCATGCGTTCCTCTCCTTCCCATAAATTTCCTTGGTCCCTTTTCTACCCTTTGCCACCAACTGGCTGTCTTCAGAAAATTTGCATAACTCCTTTGCTGAGTGTATAATTTATTTATTTATTTATAAGTTGGATTTTTCGACTGTCCAGCTCATCATTAACTCTGGACTGCAGAGACTTAAAAACATGGGCTTCCTACCGTGCAGTAACGAAAGTTTAAAAAATTGAAGCAAAATAAAGAATTAAAGATAAGCCTAGCAGGAGGAACAAACGTATACTATCAATATAAAAAAAAATTCCAATCCTATAATGAGCACATCAGACCAGAACTGTTGGAGGGTTAGATCTAAATTTTAACTTCTAAAACTGTGGGGGGTTAGAAAGTTCACATGACATTTTTAATCCCTCCATAACACAGTTTGATTGTTCAATTGTTTATTTGCTTGTTTATTTATTTATAGCTTAGGTTTATAAACACTGGGCCACATAGCAGACTCTGGATGGCATATAACAAAAACCAATATAATAGGTAAAAGTCTACCCTCCCCTTCAACTCCATAAAGCTAAATATAAAAAGGGGAGGGAGGAACTATGCCCTAACCCAGGGGTCTGCAAACTTGGCTCTTTTAAGACTTGTGGACTTCAACTCCCAGAGTTCCTCCTCTGGGAGTTGAAGTCCACAAGTCTTAAAAGAGCCAAGTTTGCAGACCCTTGCCCTAACCAAAATAAGCTACAAACCAAAGAGGCATGAAACCAGGGGTGAAATACTCCCAGTTCGGACCGGATTGCGCGATCCGGTAGTGGTGGCAACTGCTGGTTCGGAGGACTGGTAGCAAAAATCCCTAGCCCCGCCCCCTGCCTATGCTGAGCCATACCATCAGCAGAGGGTTGTGTGTTTTTTTTACTTTTAAAGGCAGTTTTTCTTCAGCCAAAAACATGCCTGAAAAGTAAAAAAAAAACCTCTGATGATCACGGGGCTGAGCAGAGATCATCAAAACCCTTTAAAAGTTTTTTTTTTAAAAACCCTCTTCAGCCGAAGGGGGAGGGAAGGGAAAAAAAGAGGTTTTAAAAGCCTCCTCTGGCGATCCCAGAGGCGTTTCCTGATCCTCACAGGCTTTTAAACTCCCTTTTTAACAGCCTCCAATTACAAGAGCCCCCACCCATGCCCAGCCAATCCCCCCTCCTCACTTACATGCTTTTCTTCAGCTACTGATTACAATTTGCTTTGACTTCCTGCTTTGCTGAATGAGGAACTCTGGGAGTTGAAGTCCACAAACTAAGTTACTAAGGTTGGAGACCCCTGATCTAAATAAATAAATAAAAATAATAAAATAAAATATTTGTGCAGCTTTCTGAGATTTGGTGTGTTTCTGTAGTGTTTCACTCTAACTACACAAACACACAAAATCTCACAAAGCTGTATGTGGCATTGTGTGTGTGTGTGAGTCATTTGTGGTGTGTGTGTGTAAAGTATGAAAGTTTGAGGTTCCTGCTTGTTGCAGTGGCCATTTTGGGTGAAGTGCAGCTGCTTTTACATTGTGTGTGAGTCAGTTGTGTTGTATTGTGTGTGTGTAAAGTGTGAAAGTTGGTTTTTGGTACCTCTTATTGTTTTGTATACCTTATTTATTATTTTTATTATTTATTTTTATTGGCCACGCCCACCCAGTCATCTGACCACCAAGCCACGCCCATCAATTAAACCACGCCTACAGAACTAGTAGGGAAAATTTTTAACATAACATAACATAACAACAGAGTTGGAAGGGACCTTGGAGGCCTTCTAGTCCAACCCCCTGCCCAGGCAGGAAACCCTACACCATCTCAGTCAGATGGTTATCCAACATTTTCTTAAAAATTTCCAGTGTTGGAGCATTCACAACTTCTTCAGGCAAGTTGTTCCACTTATTAATTGTTCTAACTGTCAGGAAATTTCTCCTTAGTTCTAAGTTGCTTCTTTCTTTGACCAGTTTCCACCCATTGCTTCTTGTTCTACCCTCAGGTGCTTTGGAGAACAGCCCGACTCCCTCTTCTTTGTGGCAGCCCCTGAGATATTGGAACACAGCTATCATGTCTCCCCTAGTCCTTTTTGTTAAACTAGACATACCCAGTTCCTGCAACCGTTCTTCATATGTTTTATCCTCCAGTCCCCTAATCATCTTTGTTGCTCTTCTCTGCACTCTTTCTAGAGTCTCAACATCTTTTTTACATCGTGGCGACCAAAACTGGATGCAATATTCCAAGTGTGGCCTTACCAAGGCATTATAAAGTGGTACTAACACTTCATTTTTAGATTTCACCCCTGCATGAAACCCACCTATTTAAAAGCCAGGGTTTTTAAAAAAATCATCTAAAAGATGCAGAGTCAATTGCTTGTGTCTTTCTGAGAAGACAAGATATTTTGTACTCTTGGCTGTTCATTGGTGATCAGGGGAGAAGAACCTTTGTTGGGGTCCTTGGTGCTCTCTGATTGTTTTCTTGCATGACCAAACTAAATAACAATATTAGTGTTAGCACTGATGATGTTAACCGGGTTTGGTAGTCAAATCATTATCATCATCATCATTTAACAACCCCATCATTCCTTGCGGTGTGGAGTCTGGGCAACTGAATGGAGCTGAGTGTTGACTGGCCTGAGGCCCTTCCTGTCGCCGATGCTGAACTTTGTTCAGCAGATATATTCTCATTGTGCCCGGAGAGAGAAATATCTGCCTCTACCTAGGATCGAACTCACAGCCTCCTGATTGTGAGGCGAGAGTGCCACCTCTAGGCCACCGCATCACTCTACAAGTTTGGTAATCAAATGCCTGTTCTGACCTAGGCTCCCTAATATAGTAAAAAGCACACAATTAGTTTCAACCCCCCCCCCATTTTTTATTTTAATGGCTGTGAATCCCTTTCATTCACAGCATGTGCTAAATCACCAAAAGTTTATAAATAGTCCAACAGAGGTCTGCAACAATCCTTCGGATAAGGCTGGTAAACACCCACCTTATTTTCTTTGACACACTGCCAAAGACCTAATTGGCAATTATCTTTGCAAGGCCACACAGAAACACAGAGTCAAGAACGGAGCTTCGAAGTAAAAACCAATACCATCCAGAATGTTGCTTCCTGCAAAGGCCCATGTGCCTTTGTTCTTCCTTTATGTCTTATGGAAGGGGCCAATCATCTCCAAGCCTTACTCCTGAGTTGTCCCTTTTGTTTTAACTATTATTGCCTTCTGGCAGCTCTGCGCATGCATGCACTAGGAACAGGCTCCTAGAGGAGTCTGCCTCTCTGCTGTCCAACACTGGAGGCTCCGGAGTCAGCACATAACTCCCAGATGGCCCTGGCCCCATCTCTGCCTCCGATGCAGAGCCCTCGTCCAAGCCTTCCCCAGACTCCAGGACTGGCCCATGTTCCTCCCCACCCTCCTCACTGTCTGACTCTGCTGCCAATACCGCAGCAGACTTCTGGCAGACCACAACAATGCCTGCAAGAAAACAACCAGGCTCCAAGAGCACCAAGGATCCCACACTTCAACCCTGAGCTGCAAATATTATCTTCTATCAGAAGCTTTGTTCCAAACCACCATCAGAACATCCTTTGACTGTTAAGTAGATGCTGCCTCCCCTGACTTGATTTGCTGTCATTACTGTTGTTGTGAAAGAAAAACTAATATCTGCTGACATGTAATTGTATCTCCCCTACTAACTTCAAAGGCCACCCATACTTTCGCCAGAGATCTGTCTGCAGTTTTCTCTTTTTTAAAGGAAGAGAAATGTTTGCATTTCTTTCTGAGAGAGATAAAAAAAATGAATATTTAACAATATCCTGGACTGGCCAGCCAATCATCCATTCATCCTTTGCTAAATAATAACAGGCGGTTCAGGCTCATAATAATTTCTTGGAATGTCAGGGAAACATTGTCAAATTAAAAGCAGGAAGCAAAACTCCTGCTTACCCTTATGTCTGAAAATGGAAAATGTCCCCATGGCCAGAGAGATACAACTCCTAATTTCTCTGTAATGCAGTTGCATCTCTTGACTGTAGCTAAATGTCTATGGAGATTCTCAGTCATCTAGGTCATGGTTTTCCCAAATGTGCTTTTTTAAGAGTCAACTGGACTTTCTTTCTTTTTCCTTGAAGACATTTTGCTTCTTATCCAAGAATTTTCTTCAGTTCTAGAGACGCTTCTGAAGTGAAGAAGCTTCTTGGATGAGAAGTGAAACATCTTCAAGGAAAAAATACAGACAATCCAGTTGCCTCTTGGAAAAGCACCTTTGGGATTGTCAACTGGACTTCCTTGTTTTTTCTTTGAAGACATTTTCCTTCTCATCCAAGAAGCTTCTTTAGCTCTGAAAGGATAATGGGGAATGGAAGGATTTATATTTCTTGCAGACAGCTGGTCATTTTCATCCTTTTAACGCAGGGATGTCCAAACTTGGCCCCTTGAAGAGTGGTGGACTTCAACTCCCAGAATTCCCCAGCCAGCAACTTGGTCATGTTTATAGCTCAGACTATAAACCCCAGCCAGCAACTTGCTCATGTTTATATTTACTTATTTATTTTACTTATTTATTTATTTAGATTTTTATACCGCCCTTCTCCCGAAGGACTCAGAGCGGTTCACAGCCAGATAAAATAGACAATAATATAAATACAATATAAAATACTATTAAAAAACTTATTCCAATTGGCCGAAATTAAAAGAAATTTAAAATCATAAAACCCACTTAAAAATTAAAAACCCAATAAATCTAAAATCCTATGCCAGTCCTGCGCGAGTGAACAAATAGGTCTTCAGCTCGCGGTGAAAGGTTCGAAGGTCAGGGAGTTGGTGAAGTCCTGTGGGAAGTTCATTCCAGAGGGTAGGGGCCCCCACAGAGAAGGCCCTTCCCCTGGGGGTCGCCAGACGACATTGCCTGGCAGATGGCACCCTGAGGAGTCCCTCTCTGTGAGAGTGCATGGGTCGGTGGGAGGCATTCAGTAGCAGTAGGCGGTCCCGTATATAACCCATGCTCATGCATGGGTTATCCCGTATATCCCGTATATAACCCAAGCTCATGCTGGCTTGGAAATTCTGGGAGTTGAAGTCTACCACTCTTCAAGGGGCCAAGTTTGGACACCCCTGTTTTAGAGGGTCATTGAAACACTTGGAGGTTTATCTGTGTCCTTGGGGTCATCTGAGGTTCCTGGTTCCTGTAATCTATAAACTCTACAGACTTTTAGCTATACAATTTGGGATGAACACACTTTGAATGGTATGGGAGTAGGAATGGATTTCCAGAGGAAAAAAAAATTCCAGACTATAGGACCCTGAGGACAAAGATAAACCTCTAAGTTGCCTCAATGACCCTCTAAAAAGGCTGCAAATGACCAGCTGTCTTCAAGGAATATAAATCCTTCCATTCCCCACTATCCTGTCAGAGATGAAGCTTCTTGGATGAGAAGTGAAACGTCTTCAAAGAAAAAAACAAGAAAGCCCAGTTGCCTCCTGAAAAGGCATCTTTGGACAACCATGACTGAGAATCTCTACAGATTTCCACCTTTGGGATTTCTTACTGTAGGATTTGTATGTAATTCAGAAAGTAGAAATCTCATGTGAGAGCAATCTGTTGCTAAAAGTGAAGAGAAAGTGAAGTCTGGTAGAGATTGGGTGGGGTAAGTTTGAAATCTTGTATAAATGTCATGAGTAGGGCTGCTGATATATATATATAGCTCTGGAAAATAATGAGATGAAAATGTTGTTTGTGTCATCTGATAGTTCAGTGTCTATACAGTGGAGCCAAGAAGAAAACAAAGCAAGGACAGGAAACATGAATCTATTAATAACTACACTTACCTCATTCATCGACAAGTGCTAGCGGAAATGGGAACATATTGGTAATATGTATGTTTGTATTTACGTACTATGTATTTTTTCCCACGTCAGATTTTTGTTTTAATAACCATCAATTATCACGTAGAATCAGATGGTATGTAAATATCAGTGGCTCTACTCTTCCTATCTCCAGATGTCACACATTTTTAAAAAAATATGTGTTGGACTCTACACTTTTCTTTAAGCCTTATTTTTTTACAAATAGTAAGAACAAATGAACTATGGTGCTGGAGAAGACTCCTGCGAGTCCCTTGGACTGCAAGGCAATCCAACAGGTCAGTCCTAGAGGAGATCAACCCTGACTGATTTTTAGAAGGTCAGATCCTGAAGAGGAAACTCAAATACTTTGGCCATCTAATGAGAAGGAAGGACTCACTGGAGAAGTGCCTAATGCTGGGACAGAGAATGAGGTGGCTGGATGGAGTCATTGAACCAGTAGGCATGAGCTTAAATGGACTCCAGAGGATGGTAAAGGACAGGAAGGCCTGGAGGAATGTTGTCCATGGGGTCACGATGGGTCGGACATGACTTCACAACTAACAACAACAAAGAACAAAAGTGAACCTCTTGCTTTCACTCTGGCTGACCTTGTTCCCATAACCTACTTAAATCAGCCATATTTCTTTACCAGCATATATGTGGTGAAATCCACAATCACTTTCTCTTCTGTTCCAAGAGTGTGGGACTAGATGTAAGAGCTTAAATTATGGGAGCCAATTGGGAGACATTAAGTCAAAATTCTTGTCCATTAAAGTGCTTGGCTATGGAAGTAATTTCTAGGCAAGATGGAATACAGTTTCTGTTATTGGAAACCTATGGACAAGGCCTGCAATCCATAACCTATTGGCATCATTTTAGCTTTGAATTCCCTGCATTGATTAGATAGCAGACTCTCATAGCCTTGTTTCTATGCCAGTTAGCTTCCTAGAATTATCTGATTAACCTATATTGGCAAGAGAATGGCATTCGAGAGTCTTTTTATTTTTCCTTTGCTAGCATTTTCCCACAAGTTCAGCTGAGGTCTCTTTTTAGGATCAACCAATTATTGATCTGTTAGTTGCAACAGGAATTGACCAATTGGCTTTTGAACTGAGCTAAAGTCACAGACTGAGAAAGAGTGATTGGCTAAAAGTCACCCAGTCACCTTTCCTTCCTAAGGCGGGATTATTATTCATAGTTTCCTGGTTTCTAGCTGATGCCTTAACCATTAGATCAAACTGGCTCTCTTAAAGGCATATTCTAGAATGCCTATGGCTTTCAATGCAACTGTTGTGACCCAGGCCCAAGTAGGTAGTAGGAAACTCAGTCAGTGAAAAAATGAACAACAGTATTCAAACAGCTGAGAATTACATTTTCAGCATAGTTCAACTAAATTAAAGCAAATTCCTCCCAATACAAATTCCTCAGTCCTATCACAAACCTTGGCCCAATTAGGCAAACTGTCAAAGGCTTTTCTTGGCAAACGTTCAGAAGACACCGATACAAAAAAATGCAAGAAGACGAAGCTATCAACGTTTTTTTCCGCAAAGCCCAAACACCGTTGCTGGTCTGTTTTAAGCCTTATGGGAAGGGCCAATCATCTCTTGGCCCTACTCCTGAGTCGTCCTCTTTGCTTGAGCTGCTCTTGCCTTCTGGCAGCTCTTCTCATGCGTGCATTAGGAACAGGGTCCTCCTGTTCCTCTGCCTCACTACTGTCAGTCTCTGGAGGCTCTGGAGTCCTCACCTCACTCCCCAATGGCCCCGGCCCCAACTCAGCCTCCAATGCAGAGCCCTCATCCGGGCCTTCCCCAGCCTCCAGGACTGGCCCACGCTCTTCCTCAGCCTCATCGCTGTCCCATTCCATTGGCAGCTCTGCAGGTTGCTGGCGGATCACAACAGCAACTGTTACATTGTTATAGACATCTCTTGGTTCCTTTTTTTCTCAACCATGTTTGCTGGCTTTAGTTTAGTGAAAGCAGTGTACATGTGTTTTAAAATTTATCACTGAATTGTTTCAATGGGATTTAAGCAGGTCTACATTTCTTTATGCTGAGAGTTCTGCATTTTCATACAATTGGAAAGGAATGGTCTTTTTCTTTTTCACATTTATTTCTTGAAAAAAAGGCCTGAGAAGAACATCTTCCTACAATGAGCTAAATGGTAAATTGACTTTCTGATATGATAATCACATTAGTATGTGAGCAGAAAGACATTACTCTAGCACAGTGCTGGCTAGCCTTTTCTGGACGGAGTGCCAAAAGCGCACGCTCGTACCCTCAAAATGCAATGAGCATTCGCGCCCTGCACACGCCCTGTCCCCATGCATGCAGACACCCCCGCATGCACAAGCTGCATGTGTGCACAGCCCTCTGCATGCGCCCCACTCCCCACGCATGTGCAGCAGAGACCTGAAGACAAGCTGGCTGGCAGAAGGCAAGCGCACATGTGCGGTGGACCTGAGCTGGGGCAACTGCTCGTGTCCACAGAGGGGGCTCTGCGGGACACCTCTGGCACGCATGCCATAGGTTCACCACCATGGGTGTAGCATAATATGCTTTTATATTCATATCAGGCAGTTCCCGCATGTAGAAAATTTTGAAGCATGGTGAAAAGTAACTGTCCCATTATGGCAATCGAATATTGGTTACCTTGTAGCTCAAAGGAGGGAGGCAGCTTCCTGTCGAGAGCTGTTTACTACTGGATGAGACTATGGAAATGTCTAGGGATTCTCCAATATTAAAATGATTCATTGTAATTTGTACAGTCGTTCCTTCAAACATTTCATCTAGCTGCCATAGTCCAAAATCTCTTATTCAACACCAAATCTTTGGCGGATGGATGACAGCATTCCTGATGTGTAAAATAATTGAAAGTCTGCAGTAATGTAATAGATGACCATAAGACCCAATGAAAATATCACCACTCACAAGTTTTTGAGAGCAGTGGACGGCTCAAATGTGAGTTCAAGACTTTATGGCATTTTTATGTATTGCTAAGACTCTAATCTATCCAGGGATAATATATGTTCATTTGTGCTCTCCTTGCAACTTTCTTTTCACAACTTTCTTTTTCTTTTCTTTTCTTTTTTTTGGGCTTTTGTCTATTGAAATTAAGGCTTTATAGATGGGAAAGTGTGGAGAAATTCAAATGCCAAAATAACTTTGGAGATTCTACCCTATTTCCTTATCGTTACTAACTTGATAAGTAACTAATCCTTTCAAACGCAGAACCATGCTTTGAATAGAGCCTATCTTCGTCTTTGGGACAATTTGATCCTGGTGCCAGAGTTAATTTGGCTGGTTAATCCCATTTTTTGAAGAAGGAACGATTGTTACAAACAGCCTGGTGCTTTGTAATGTAAGAGAGACAGCTGCAGGGGCCCTTTTCATCCGTGTCTATATTATTCACTATCCAATCATAGCTGCTTTCTGGAATCTTCCACAATATTTCAGAGAAAAAATATCATTCATTCATTCTTAGAAAGGCCACAAGCTTCAGGTAGTCTTTGACTTACAACCACAAGTTAGGGATAAGAAAATTCATAATAAGCGGTGTGGTCGTTAAGCAAGACATATGACTTGTGATGATCCCTGCCTGCTTCCCCATTGATTTTGCTTATCAGAAGCTGGCTGGTGTAGAAAGTTAGCATCTACCCACCTCCAGTGGTGGGATTCAAATAATTTAACAACTGGTTCTCTGCCCTAATGACCGGCTGGGTGGGTGTGGCCATAGTGGGGGGTGTGACAGGCTGCACTCAACCACCTGCACACCAGGGGTGAAATCTAAATTTTTTTGCTACCTACTCTGTGGGTGTGGCTTGGTGGATGGGTGGGTGGGTCCTGTGACTGAGTGGGCGTGGCCAACTCAATGTCACTCACAGCCATGCCCACTCAGTCACAACCCCCCCACCAAGCCACGCCCACAGAACCCAGTAGGGAAAAAAAATAAATTTCTATTCTGCCTTTTCCCTTTCCCTCGCCACCTGTTCTCCCTTCACCTAGGCCCTGGAGCTGCCACTTGCCTCAACGGGGTTAGGGAATGTACCATTCCCCAACTCCGGCCTTTCTCTGGAGCTGCCGCCCACTCACCGCCCGCTCTCTGCCTGCTTGCCCTTCGGCTTTGGTCAGGGGCCGGGGCCCAGGAACGCCCCATTTCTTGAGGCCCCGGAGTCACCCCCTGCTTGCCGCTTCCTCAACTGGGTCGGGGAATGCACCATTCTCGACACCAGCCTTGTCCTGGAGCTGCCGCCCGCTCTTCCTTCGCCACGCGGCATATACTTACTTTCTTCCAGCGTCTGGCTGCTAGGAAAGGCAAGCATCCAAAAGTTAATGGAGTTCCTCTCCTTGAATATGCCGCCTTGTTCTATGCGCTGGTTGCGCAAGCGCACACCCAACCTGCGGCTGATAAATAAATTAAATAAATGGGGGTGCGCTTGTGCAGTCGGTGCATGGAACAGCAGCAATGGCGGCGGCAGATTCAAGGAGAGGGACTCTAACTTTTGGACTCTTGCCTTTCCTGGCAGCCAGCCGCTGGAAGAAACTAAGTATATGCTGCGTGGCGAAGGAAGAGTGGGCGGCGGCTCTGGGACAAGGCTGGTGTCGGGGAATGGTGCATTCCCCGACCCGGTTGAGGCAGGCGGCAAGCAGGGGGTGGTTCCAGGGTCTCAGGGGAATGAGGTATCCCTGGGCCCTGACCAAAGGCGAAAGGGAACAGGCGGCGAGCGGGCAGCAAGCGGGCCGTGGACTGGTTCAGGGATGTGGCCAGCCAGCGATTGCTACCGGATCAGCGAACCAGAACCAAACTCCGCTACCTACTCGCCCAATCCGGTCCGATCCGGTAGCATTTTACCCCTGCCTCAAACCCATGTAGTCCTGTTCATCCATAAACCATCTTTCCAATCAACCTCCATGTTTCCAGTGTCTTTCTCCCCGCCTGGAATTGAACCAGGTGGATATTCCTCCCAACATTGGGAAGGTTGGAAATGGTGACTGTGTGACTGCAAGATGTATATTCAGAATGAATTAATTAAGGTGGAATGTCTTTTGAATGCTTTTTCTTCCAAATTCCTGCGGCTGGGTTGCCCTTATGAAATAACTGACGTCTTTCTTTCCCAGCTCCTCCGGAGTTTATTACTGATAGGTTAAGCAGGTGCAGAAAAAAAATGAGAAATAAAGTCACTGCTTGGAACACATTATCCTCAAAAACCTTGCCAAGTTCCAACTTGTACCCACCCAGCAATCATCAAATGTTTTGCTTTGGCCTTTCTTACTCCTCTGTTGAATATGCATATCTTCATGCAGACCAGACTAGGAATCCAATGTCATGCAGATCAGTACTATAAGATTACAGCAATGGAATCTTGCAAATCTGAATGTACTTTCCCTCCCTTTCTCTCCCTTATCTTCATGAGAACTAGGGATGGTCTTTTGTGAGAGGATTACTCAGGTTACATCACTGCCCAGGACTCAGTTCTCTTTTATCTGTCCATTGTTTAGAAGGCAGGTTTGCCTCTTGTCCCTCAAAAGCTATTCCTCTACAATTTCCAGGATGGAAAGTCTCCATTCGTTGTTGTTTTTTTAAAAGTGACACCTTGCTGAATATTGAAAATAATCACAGGTTGTTTGAAACCCACTAAACCACACAGTTGTGGGGTTTTTTTTATTTGTTTAATAACCCTTCCAGATACCTATGCAATTAAATCCAGTGAGAAAATGACAATCGGATTAGGCTATACTTCTTCTGAATAGATACATCATGGGATGGTGAGTGTTGAGATGTGAAAAATTATGATTATGGAAACGGGAACATTATACACATGTCAAATTTCTGGGAGAGAGGATCTATGACAGAATGACTAAGGAATCTTGCTGAAGGTAACATTAGGAGCATTGTTGTGTAAGAACAGCTCTTCGCTGAAGTAGGAAAGAAATATTTGAAAGACTCTAAATCACTTTTGTATTTGGGTTGTTAGACTGAGAATCAACATGGGAAAATGGGGAGTGGTTGTTAGGGATCGGAGATCTCTGATTTCGACAAGAGACAAGCTGTTTAACATCTCCTACTTTGTTCTTTGTTGCAGAACCTTTTTGTGAGCAGTGAACCACAGTATGGAAAGAAATATGACTTGATGAATGGACTTGAGAAGATGACGATCAGGTTAGGTACAGTATGCCAAACAGTTGATAGCACCTTCCTTCATCAAACCATTTTAAGTGCGGCTGGATTATATTAATCATGATAGGAAAAAGAAACATGGCAAAAAAAAAATCAGTAGCCTGCATATTCCAGAGATAAGGAATCTGTAATTCTTTAGATGTTAGATGAAACCATAGCTCTGAGAAATCATAGGTCCCAGAACATCTTGGAATCAAACTGGTCATGCTATCTGGATCGATGGAAAATATTGCTCAGAAATATTTATATTATCACCATTACACCTTGAGATAGATAGGTAGGTAGATAGATAGATAGATAGATAGATAGATAGATAGATAGATAGATAGATAGATAGATAGATAGATAGATAGATGATAGATAGATAAAAAGATAGATAGATGAATGATAGAAAGATAGATATAGATAGATATAGAGATAAATAGATGATAGAGATAGATAGATAGATAGATAGATAAATAAATAGATAGATAGACAGACAGACAGACAGACAGACAGACTGATAGGATAGATAGATAGATAGATGATAGATAGATAGATAGATAGATAGATAGATAGATAGATAGATAGATAGATAGATTATAGATAGATAAAAAGATAGATAGATGAATGATAGAAAGATAGATATAGATAAGATATCAAGATAAATAGATGATAGAGATAGATAGATAGATAGATAGATAGATAGATAGATAGATAGATAGATAGATAGATAGATAGATAGATGAGAGAGAGAGGGAGAGGGAGAGGGAGAGAGAGAGGGAGAGAGAGAGGTATGATAGATAAAAATCCTCCGAATTATGGAAAACTTTTTCTTCTCTCATGGATCCTTGATATATTCAGGCTGCTTCTTTAGTTTACATCTCAACTTAGCATTAAATAGCAAATGGGTAATTATTCCTAATGTCTTCCTATTGTTAGTCATTGATTTCTTTTACGTACTGGCAACTGATGGCCCAGTTTCTGATACAGTCACAGTTTTGGGCTTGGGGCGGCAGCTTCAGCCGAACCCCTGCCAATAGATTGCAGCTTTTCTCTTCCAATTGATAGCTCACCCTAAACTCTCGGTGCGTCATATAGCAGCCACTTATTTCTGCATCATAAAATCCTAACACTGCTTTCAGATGGGATTGCTTTCTATTTGCTACACTCTGGAAGTAGGCCAAACATCCCTCCAAGCAGGGCACTTGCTAAACAACAGTGTTCACCATTTTGTGAATTGATTTGAACCACCACCACCCCCCGCATTCCCATGGTTTTCTATATAACCATGGAAGTCCTGCAAACAATAATGTTTACGGTTGCTATGGTCTGTTAGTATCCTGCAAACTCAATCTTTTTCTTCACATCCTTGAGGCTGCTATGTCAGTTCCATGCTGGATTCACATGTTTTTTTCCTCAAGGATACTGGGGAGCCTCCATATTAAAGTTGAATAGTAAATTTTAAATAATATTTTAAAATGCATCAAATGGGGTTCTCCAAGTTCCCTAATAGTGCTATTTTTTCTTCATCAATCTCCTACTTTGCTTTCATGCAATATAACTCAACAAGTTATATTGCAATATATTATTATATTATATATTGTTATATTGCAAGCCAACTTATCAAGATTGCTAATGTTGCAGATGTTAAGTCTTGAACCAACCTGATGTGGGAACCCAGACATTGAGTAGCAAAATGTGAAGGAACTTTCTACTTATCTTTGCTTGAAAATGAACAGCACTCCCTAAGGACACACAAGCCATCCTTTGTTAATTCGTTTAACTCATACTCATTCTAAAAAGACAAATTGGATCTAATTAATTCTGCATTTGAAAAAGGCATTTCAAAAAAGGCCCAGTTTGATACAGTGGTGAAGGTGCTGAATTAGGTAAATCCACTGCCTTGAGATAGATAGATAGATAGATAGATAGATAGATAGATAGATAGATAGATAGATAGACAGATAGATATAGAGAGCTATATAGATACTGTAGATAGATAGATAGAATAAAAACCTAATAAGAGAAGGCAGCTTTACTCAGAACAGCTTAAATCCTGCAATAATACCTTTTAATATCTTAAAACATCAACACCTGCCTATCCCAGATCCTTGGGGAGGACTTGGTGGGTGGATAAAAAAGCCAAATCCAATCTAAGCATCTGTGTGACCAATCATCTCAAAATAAATTGTCTAGCAAATACTATGCTAATCTAATCTTATCTTTTAATTTTTTTTAGCTTTTGTTGCAGTCATATTTATATACTCCACTACATTCTCCCAAAATCTCATAGGTTTAGGGCAGGGGTGGGTTCTACTTACCTTTACTACCAGTTTGCAACAGGATTGTGTGTGCACCGAGCTTCTGCGCATGCGCAGATCGCCTATGAGGACATCTGGGTAGGTGGGCAGAGCCTCCCGCCAGTTTTACTACTGGTTCTATACAACCGGTCCGAATCGGGGGCAATCCAGCACTGGTTTAGGGCATGGTAAAGAAAAAGTATTTTAATGGTTGTTATCATTCATACTATAGGTTGTTCACAGTGTACAGGCTCTGAACTCCAACCGTCATAGCATCTTCCTGTTGTAATATTTCTGTGGGACATTGCAGGATGCTACAATAGTAACTATAACATACTCTGCTGTGTTCTTGGTAGGTTCTTTGCCACTATCGAAGACAGACGAGCCCTTCCGTCTTTCTCTCCATTGCATCTGGAGTCTTTCTAGTTGCAGATTGTTAGTCTCAGGGTTTTGAGATAGACCAGTTAAAGTAACAGACGTGCAGGGGTGGGCTTCAAAATTTTTAACAAGGGGTTCTTTGCCAGGTTGCTGGGTGGGCTTGGCCATGGTGGGCATGGCCTAGTCGGCCTCCTGCACCATGGTTGGGGGGCATTTTTGACCTCCCCAGAGTCCGGAGGCTTTCCTTGAGCCTCCGGCAGGGTGAAAACAGCCTCCCCAGACTCCGGAGGCCCTCTGGTAGGCCTGTTTTTCACCCTCCTCATGCCTCCGTGCGTGCCCTGCACTTACCTGCATCCAAAACGAGCTGTGTGCAAACTCCTGGGAGGGGCAGGGGTGGGTTCTACTTACCTTTACTACCAGTTTGCAACAGGATTGTGTGTGCACCGAGCTTCTGCGCATGCGCAGATCGCCTATGAGGACATCTGGGTAGGTGGGCAGAGCCTCCCGCCACTTTTACTACTGGTTCTATACAACCGGTCCGAATCGGGGGCAATCCAGCACTGGTTTAGGGCATGGTAAAGAAAAAGTATTTTAATGGTTGTTATCATTCATACTATAGGTTGTTCACAGTGTACAGGCTCTGAACTCCAACCGTCATAGCATCTTCCTGTTGTAATATTTCTGTGGGACATTACAGGATGCTACAATAGTAACTATACCATACTCTGCTGTGTTCTTGGTAGGTTCTTTGCCACTATCGAAGACAGACGAGCCCTTCCGTCTTTCTCTCCATTGCATCTGGAGTCTTTCTAGTTGCAGATTGTTAGTCTCAGGGTTTTGAGATAGACCAGTTAAAGTAACAGACGTGCAGGGGTGGGCTTCAAAATTTTTAACAAGGGGTTCTTTGCCAGGTTGCTGGGTGGGCTTGGCCATGGTGGGCATGGCCTAGTCGGCCTCCTGCACCATGGTTGGGGGGCATTTTTGACCTCCCCAGAGTCCGGAGGCTTTCCTTGAGCCTCCGGCAGGGTGAAAACAGCCTCCCCAGACTCCGGAGGCCCTCTGGTAGGCCTGTTTTTCACCCTCCTCATGCCTCCGTGCGTGCCCTGCACTTACCTGCATCCAAAACGAGCTGTGTGCAAACTCCTGGGAGGGGCAGGGTGGGGTGGGTGGAGCCAGCCAGGAGTGGGATTTGCGGGTTCTCTGAACTGCACAGAATCTTAGCTAGAGGTTCTCCTGAACCCCGGTGAACCCCCAGCAGCCCACCCTTGCAGATGTGGTGGTAATACCATGAATATTATTTATCATAATAAGGTAGAAAACCAGAATCTTGTTCCTCCGTGACTCATTCTATGCTAAACAATTTTGGCTATTTTGAGTTTCTCTCTCTTGTTTCCATCCATCACAGAATTGTGTCATCTTTTTCCCAAGTTCTTATTGTTATGGTCCGTCAGCAGCCTACGGAGCTGGCAATGGAGTCAGACAGCGATGAGGCTGAGGTGAGGTCAGGGCCATCGGGAAGTGAGGTCGGACTCCAGAGCCTCCAGAGACTGATAGAAGTGAGGCAGAGGAACAGGAGGAGCCTGTTCCTAATTGTTGTGTCCCCCTCCCCCTCCGACGACCGGGTCTAGGAAGTACGTATCAAGCATGGCCACGAAGCCTCTCAGCTTTGCCAAATTCCTTCCAGGTTTCTCAGGGCAGGCAGGAGTCCAAGTTGTGACTTCAGCAAACTAGATGAGACTTTGCTTGACTCAAGGTTGGAATGCCACAAGCAGGTCCTTTATATAGGCTGTGGGGTGTGGCTCCATGACTCAGCATTTATCCAGGCCTGTCCCTCCCTTCCTTCTGCTGGCGTCGCCTCTCAGATCTCCGGAAGCGAGGATCCTCCCACTGTGAATTCTCTTCAGCTGGATCTGCTGTTGGTAATTCTAGCACGTGGCTGGCTCCCTGCTCACACGCTGTAGGAGTGAGGTTTGTTTTTTCATTCCTGACATCCTGTCTGGGCATGGGGCCAGGGCCAGGGGCTGGAGGCATGACAGGCCGTTCATCTTCATTATCAGACTCCAAGTCTGATAACAGGCCCAGGTGTAGGCGGGAGGGGCCCGGCTGAGGAAAGGAGGGAGGACGAGGCACAACACTAATGCACGCATGAGAAGAGCTGCCAGAAGGCAAGAGCAGCTCAAGCAAAGAGACAACTTGGGACTAGGGCCAAGAGATGATTGGCCCCTCCCATAAGGCTTAAAACAGACCAGCACCGGTGTTTCATCTTTGCTGGAAATCAGCGTTGTAGCTGTGTCTTCTGCTTCATCCTCTGCTTCGTGTACATCTTTGTTTTTGTGGCTTCTGGACATTTGCCAGGAAGGACCTTTGGCAGTTTGCCTAGTTGGACTAAGATTTGTGAGATAACAGAGGAATTTGTGTTGGGAGGCATTTGTTTTACTTTGAGTTGAACGATGCTGGGAATGAAGTAATTCCCAGCTGTTTGAATAAAGTTTGTTTTTCCACAAACTAAGTTTATTATCTACTTGGGCCTGGGTCACAACACTTATTGGTTCACTTCTTTTTCTACCCTCCTTTAATGGCTCTCTCATACCCCAAAGTCAGTCCAAAATCCTGTTGCACCTAAGAATGAGCTGAGATGAGATAGGAAGGAGATGGACTACCTTATATCCAGGGATAATCTTTTCATAGTTGGTTATAGATCATAGAGTTAGCTTTTTGGAAATTATATACTCATCCCTGGACAACAGGTTTTGATTGAAGGCATTTCATTTTTTTAAAAAGAAAGCTAATGTTCTCTAATATTTTCTACTGGGTTTAATGAACATTTTTTTACCCTCTGTGTTGTGTAAGATACCATTCTTTTTATTTAATGCTGACTCAGTCCCAAGGGTGCAATATAACAATGACATCCCATATGTATTTTGGGCTGGGAAAGGGACCTTAAATTAAAATAAAGCATAATAAAAACTGAATAATGCCCCTGCAGGAACACACATAGATATACAGTTGTCTAAAATATATTACAGTACGAAATATATAACCTTTAACTATTCTACTGCAAAGCAACAATCTGGGCATTTTCATTTTCTTTCTGACCAGCGGTTAGGAGATGCTGTAAAATGTCAATAAAGGTAGCAGAAAGCACATGATTCAGGCTATGGGAACAAATGAATAAACACATTAATAAAACATCATGTATAATTCAGAGTAGAATCTATTGATTAAAATATTTTTTTAAAAAAAATAATAATATTCTGCTCTGGAGTTCAGATTCAGCAGGTTTTTTTTTTAAAGGGCAGTTACAGATATTTTCCTGTTTATATTGAATCAAAGAATGAAAGAATTCAAAGTATTCCACTGAATAGACAGAACTGAAGCCTGAGTCAGGAAGATAGATAGCCAAATAGGCAGATGGACAGACAGACAGACACACAGCTAGGTAAATCAAGGAGTACCATTTATTTCCAATGAGTCTAAATCTCAAAGGCAGTAATGGCAAACCTTTTGTGTTCAACATGCCAAAAATTCAAAAAAAAAATAAATGCTTACTTTGAGTCTGCTGGTGTTTCAGCCTCACATCTCACTTCCTTTCCTGTCCTCCAGAACAGGGGTCTCCAACCTTAGCAACTTTAAGACTTGTGGACTTCAACTCCCAGAATTCAAAAGCTGGCTGAGGAATTCTGGGAGTTGAAGTCCACAAGTCAGCCTTCACATCCTGGACATAAACTATTTCAACTCCTACCCTCAAAATGACGCTATAGAGCACTGCACACCAGAACAGCTAGACACAAGAACAGTTTTTTCCCCGAACGCCATCACTCTGCTAAACAAATAATTCCCTCAGCATTGTCAAACTATTTACTAAATCTGCACTACTATTAATCTTCTCATCATTCCCATCACCAATCTCTTTCCACTGTAACTTTGTTGCTGGTAATCCTTATGATTTATATTGATATTGATTGTTCCTGATTGCTTATTTGTACCCTATGATTATCATTAAGTGTTGTATCATTAATGTTAAATTGTACCCTATGACCATCATTTGTGTTGTAAATGTTGTACCTTGATGAAGGTTTCTTTTCTTTCATGTACACTGCGAGCATATGCACCAAGACAAATTCCTTGTGTGTCCAATCACACTTGGCCAATAAAAATTCTATTCTATTCTATTCTGATTGATCTGTAGTTTTCTGGATCCACTTTCCCCTTCTTTTTGTAGATTGGAACCACATCAGTTCCAATCCAGCCCTCTGGTATTCCCCTGGTGCTCCAGGAGCTTTGAAAGACATTCTTCAGTGGTTCTGACATCACAGCATTAATCCATCTGGTCTTGGTGATTTGAACTCGTCTAGAGTGGATTACCATTTTTCCTATTTTGACCCGCATTCTTATTCTGTCTCCTACAGTGCTGCTTTTGATTGGTGGGATTGGTTTTTTTTCCCTTTTCCCTATCTTGTTGATTTAAGATATAATACATCTTTTCTATAAAGCATTTGACAAAGTATCCAGTTTCCATTTGAATGTTAAGGAAAAGTAAAAATATTCATAAAGTTGATGGATTCACCTTCTCTGAAGTTGTTAAAATGGATACTAGGCAATCGTGTACCATGAATGCTTTTATTTGTATTCCTGCACACACAGAGGTTATTTTATATATTTTATATTTTATATAACTGGGTCCTATGATCTCTGGAAAACAGCTGTTTTAAGTTTTGAAGAAATGTTTTGAAGAACCGTTGTGTTATGCCTCGCTCGCCCCCCCCACAGCTGGGCCCCTCTCATCTCCTGCTATCTCAGCCAGAGACTGATAGTACAGAAGAATGTCCTGGCATGCCTCCAGCCCCCAGCCCTGGCACCATGCCCGGACAAACCGAACAAACAAACCTCCCTCCGATAGCATGTGCGCCTGAAGCCAGCCACGAGCTGGGATTACCAACAGCTGGAGACAAAACGATGCAATGGATAGATCCACGCTTCTGGAGAATGGAAAGGCAACGTCAGCAAAAGGAAGGGAGGGGCAGGCCTGGATAAGTGCTGAGTCATGGAGCCACACCCCATGGCCTATATAAAGGATCTGCTTTCTGGCAGTCTCTGAATCAGGCAAAGTCTAATCTGGATTGCTGAAGTCACACCTTGGATTCCTGCCTGCCCTGAGGACTCTGATAGGACTTTGGCAGAGCTGCAGAGGCACGCTTGATACGGACTTCCCCGACCTGGCCGTCAGAGGAGAATGGGACATGACACGTTGCGTATGTGGTATCTGACCCACATCCTAGAATGGGATTTTGCTCATCCCAGAAATTTAGATTGACTGGAGGAAAAATGGGAATTAGTGTCCAAACATTTAGAAACCTCTAATTTCCTTATTGTACAGTTACAATTGTATAGGCATGGCACTCCTGGATTTAGGATAAGTATTTTTCTTTCAGCTTCCCTCTGGAAGAAATAGAGATATAGCAGTTAAAGATGCTCAGCATCTCAGCTGGAAAGCTGACAGCTTGGATTCGAGACCCAAGCGTGTGATGGGTTGAGCTCCTGTTACTTGCTCCAGCTTCTCCCAAGCTGGCAGTTCAAAAGCATGCAAATGCGAGTGGATAAATAGGTATCACTTCAGTGGGAAGATAACTGTTCTGTGAGCCTCGGTGAATAGTCATGCTGGAAAGTGTTTTCGGACCTGATGGACAGGGCAAACCTTTACCTTTTTAATTGGGGATTCCAGCAAAGCATTTGAAGTTTCAATGTGTTAGATAAAGGTAAAGGTTCCCCTCGCACATATGTGCTAGTCGTTCCCGATTCTAGGGGGCGGTGCTCATCTCCGTTTCAAAGCCGAAGAGCCAGCACTTTCTGAAGACGTCTCTGTGGTCATGTGGCCGGCATGACTAAATGCCAAAGGTGCACGGAGCGCTGTTCCCTTCCCACTAAAGGTGGTCCTTATTTTTCTCCTTGCATTTTTTACGTGCTTTCGAACTGCTAGGTTGGCAGAAGCTGAGACAAGTAACAGGAGCTCACCCCATTACATAGCACTAGGGATTCGAACCACTGAACTGCCGACCTTTTGATCAACTAGCTCAGCGTCTTAGCCACTGAGCCACTACATCCCTTTGGTGTTATAGTTAGAGGATCTGATAAATATCCAGCACCTATTAATATTTCTCAGCTGGTACATCTTTTAATTTGAGTTTCTCCTTGATAAGATGATAATTAGGGTGATTCTGCAGGGAAGATCAGAAAGGACCTGATCGTTACAGTAAAGAATTAGTTAGCATTTGGAAATTATCCCATGCTCATCTCATTTCTTTGCTATCATTCCAAAATAAAATCTTTGACCTTGAGGATTCTTATTTATATGTACAGGTTTTTTTTAAAAAAAGGCCGAACTAAAAAAAATAATAATGAATGGGAGCATTGAAGCATTGGGCCATGGCTGAATAATTATGAATAATTGTTGTAGCTCTACTCACTAGGCTTCTCCTGACATCTGGCACAGAGTGGAAAAGAGAAGCTGCCAGCCCCTTGCTGAATGGAAACCTGACATGTAAATAATGACCTCTCTGCAAATGTCACCAACTAATTGGATGCATGTAAAAAAAAAGAGCCTATAAATTTTTGGAGAAAGATTCTGGCTTCATTTTCTGCCGGAAATTTTATTCTCTTAGGCCTCGGTTGTTTCTGCTAACAAATCCAGACAAACTAAATAACAGCTGTTACTACTGACATCTCTCAGGCAAATGAGCTTATACCAAAACAGAGCAACCTTCTGCCAACTGTTATAATTTGGTTTCAGGTTCTGAATGTCAGGACACCTTTTTTCCAAAGCTGATGCATGTGGCCCTCTTGACATTAGCTTATTTAAGCGTTTACTTTCTCCCAACATTAGCAAACAAATGGAAAGGTTTTTAACAATAGTTCTGATCAGGTTTGTATTTGAACGAATCCAACCTGCAAAATATAGAGGGCAAGTTTCCCCTAGAATTAACTCTTTTAAGTGAAATTCTCTTTCAAATAGAAGAAAAAAACAGCTCTGCACTACAGATAGTCCTTGTCTTACAACCATTCCTTTAGTGACCGTTCCAAATTATGGTGGCCCTGAAAAAGTGACATGACCATTTTTCACACTTTTCTCAATCACCGTTTCTCAATCGGATTAAATGGTTGCCGTTTAATGGCCCAGAACTCTGCAACCGTCATAAACACAGGTAGTTCTTGACTTACAACGGTTCATTTAGTGACCATTCAAAGTTACAACAGCACTGAAAAAGGTGACTTAGGACCATTTTTCACATATGACCTTTGCAGTACCCCCATGGCCATGTGATCAAAATTTAGGTGCTTGGCAATTGACATCTACAAGTAGTCCTTGACTTATAACCACGATTTGAGCCCAAAATTTCTGCTGTTAAGCAAGACATTTGTTAAGTGAGTTTTGCCCCATTTTATAACCTGTTTTAATAATCCAGACAGCGCAGTAAAAATACAAGAGCTCCATATATTAAAGCTGTTTGGCAGTTCCAAATGGCTGTGTTTATATGCCAGGTTTAATCTGTTGGAGACCCACTAGATACATTTATCCACCATCACAACCTGGATATTGACGTTGCTTGGCATGTTGAATGAACCCAACATCGTTTTTTGTTGTTATTTATAATATTGTGGAAAAAAAAATTGTTAATTCAACAACCAGGTTAAAGGTCTACAAACTATTTATCCTTGAAGAAATACAGATGCAGTGACTTTTAAACTGACAAAAAGAGTTAAAATACGTCTTATATGATTCTGTTTAATATTGCTACTGATAAAGCAGGTGAAAGACAAACCTTGTGGAAAGCTACGGAACAGCTGCTTTTTATTTGCCCCCCTAATAATTAATCTCAGTATCTTATTAATATTTACAAACGAGTGCAATGAAAACTTAATAAGATTCAGTTATGCATGTTGATGCATGGGCAACAATTTGCATAACACATACCTTACTAATTGGGATGTGTAACTGCAAATCTAAGGGGAAATTTCACTAAGAAAATAAAACTCTCTTGGAGGTGGAAGGAAAGACTAGACAAGAATAAAAACAGGAAAAGTTTCCTGTGGATGGAGGAACATTACATAACGTTTTCTGCATTATAAAGTCCTTCTACTCTCTAGATTAAGTCCTGAAGTCTTAGAGAAAGACTGATGGGGTATCTCCAGCTATTTGTCATAGGAACAAGAAAAATCCATCTTTGCAGGTAGACAATATTGGAGCCAAAAAGTGATACTTTAGGTTTTTAAAACTTTATGTTTAATAAATAATTATATGCAGGGTAACTTCAAAAGGGCTTTTCAGAGAGGAAAGTCCTGTATGTAAAGTCTATTTTTCAAAGTTTGGAGAATGCAACTGTCTATATGCTATTTCTGCTGGAAGACAAGTATGATGAATATGACTGTCACTGCTTGTACGACTGATTAATATTGTGAAATTATATAAGATGAAAAACATCTAAAACACCATTCCCTCTACCAAGGCAACTTGGACATCATACAGTAGTTCTGTTGTGACTCGTCCTCCCTCCTCTCCTCAGCTGGGCCCCTCCTGTCTCCAACCGAGACTGTTATCAGACTCCGAGTCTGATAATGAGGATGAACGGCCTGTCATGCCTCCAGCCCCCGGCCCTGGCCCCATGCCCGGAGACGATTCCAGGAGTGGAAGGACAAGCCCGATAAATCTCACTCATACAGCGTGTGTTCCTTTGGCTCAGCCGTCAGAGCAGGAAAACAGCCAGGTATTGGAATTGCTCGGGCCTACTCCTTCTGACCCCTCCCTTTCCCAGAAGCTGCCAGCAGATCCAGCTGAAGACAATTCAGAGTAGGAGGACACTCGCTTCCGGAGATCTGAGAGGCGACGCCAGCAGAAGGAAGGGAGGGGCAGGCCTGGATAAATGCTGAGTCATGGAGCCACACCCCACAGCCTATATAAAGGACCTGCTTGTAGCATTCCAACTTTGAGTCAAGCAAAGTCTTATCGAGTTTGTTGATACCGGACCCTATCACTGAAGTCACAACTTGGACTCCTGCCTGCCCTGAGAAACCTCGGAGGAACTTGGCAAGCTGCAGAGGCTTCGTTGCCAAATTGGTTACGGACTTCCTTGACTCATTCGTCGGAGTGGGGGACAAGACAAGTTCTCTCTGCATTTGTTTGATTTGGACACACGTTAGCTGGTAGAATTTGAATTGTTGGGCAAATTAAAATTATAATAATGTTAATAATAAACATAATAATTGAAGGGCGACAAGACCTGGGGCAGGTTGAAGGGATCTCCAATTGTGCAAAGTGACCTCATCAGCTGATAAAGGGAAGAGACATACATAACCTGTCCAAGTCTTGCACACAATTGGGCTGTGCAGAAGGTTAATCTTATCTGAAATGAAGGAATTGGAATGTGACCATGGAGCAAATCTGTACGTCTGATAAATTGGAATGGTTCAAATTCTGATTTCATCTTTGGCGAGTTTACACGGTGCAATTTAAGATAGGGAAAGCCAGAGGATGTTTATCAGGATTCATATTGAGCAGGAAGAAGGAAAAAAAAAAAAAACACCAGCAGCCTACAATCCTCTACTTCAGTTGTGCCAAATTGCTTGAGAAAGACAAAAATATCTGCTTGTCAGATTTCCTATTGGAAATTTGTCTCCTTCTCACATCTGAGTGATGTCAGGCCTGGAAACCATCTTTTTCATTGGATCTTCAGTCCTGCCACCTTTCCTACGTGGGAAACTGGGAGGGGGGATTGTATTGTATGGAGGCAGGGTGATATATAGTCATAATATAGTCATAATAACATAATCCCAGTTCCAGCTGTCCAGGTGCAGGGCAAGATGTCCTTGACTCTGTGAGAAAGGAATGTTATTATGACTATATATCACCTTGGCTCCATACAATCCTCCTCCCAGTTTCCCACAGTAGGAAAGGTGGCAGGCCTGAAGATCCAATGAAAAAGATGGTTTCCAGGCCTGACAAGTGGTATGAATGAGTTTGTTCAAAAATGGTTTGTACACATTATTGTGCAGGGTGAAAATCAGCATGGCCTGTAATTCATATTCAGTTAGCTTAGATGGAACACACTGTACTAGTACTGTGGATATACACACATGCGCGCGCGCACACACACACACACACAATTTTGCTTTATTGATTCTCATTCAATCTTCCTAGCCTGTCTCTGAGTCTGAGTTTCACCTTTTTTTATTCTTAGTTAAGTAATGTTCTCTCTATGTTCAAGACACAAAGGAACTAGAAGATCTCCAAGGTCCCTTCCAGCTCTATGATTCTATGATTATTTTTCTCTATCTCTCATGCCTCCCTCTCTTCAAGATGGTTTAGGTCAGGGGTATCGAACCGTGACAACTTTAAGACCTGTGGCCTTCAATTCCCAGAATTCCCTAGCCAGCTGGCTAGGGAATTCTGGGAGTTGAAGTCCACAAGCCTTAAAATTGCCAAGGATGGACACCCATGGTTTTAGGCACACATGAGGCTTTCCTACCCCCGTGTATCTCTTAATAAATCTACTTTTTATTTCAAATATAATGGATATCTGGTAATGTCTAAGCCAACAGTGTTATAAAACCTCTCATTCCTTTTAATTTAATTTGATTTGATTTGACAGGTATTTGCTCATCTACATCTATACTGTCTCTGTAGCTGGAGGTGAAGAGGTAATTGCCAGAATTAAAGGAATTCATCCAAGTAATCTGACATTTCTTCTTGAAATCTTCCACTAGATGGAAGCTCCCCAACAGACTGCACCTGTGTTCAACGGGGGAGAGGAGTACCACCTCTTCTTGGTTCTAGGTTATGGATTTCAGGACTGAGCTTAGTGTAGAGTAGCAATGACTTTACCATCAGACTACATCTGCCTATCATACCATCTCGTACCAGCTTTAAGCCAGCCACCATCTGAAGACATATTGGAAGATGGGTATCCATTTGGACTTGGCATTACATCTTGCCATCCCAGACATTACTACCTCTCGTCGTCTTCTTTCGCCTGTTATGTTTTTAATGTATTTATATGCGATATTCTGCTTTAGAACTCTTGCGCCTGCAAGGTGCCCCCGCCTCGCAGGAATGGCCCGCTTCATTACCAAGGGCCGGCCTCAATGACGGGTCTTGGGATCCACAGAGGTGGCATGCGAAGAAAAAGAGCCTTTGGGGTTTTTTAGATAGGGCTTTTTTAAGGGGTGGGAGGGTTAGGGCGGGCGTTGGGGGTAGCCCGTCGGGTGGGGAGCCAGTCCTTGCGCGCGCTCGTGACGGTCCTTTAATGGGTTCGGAGGTTAGGGGGGGAGATTGCGTTCCTGTTGGTGAGGGTGGTTTTATTTGCACGGTAAGTGGGAGGGGCAGATATGGCGGAAGGGGGGGATCATATCGTTTTGGGGGGGCGCGCGTTCGATGTTTGCAGGTGATCGCGCGCCCCGTTCCCCCGTCCTTTTCCCGTTCCCCAGATGGTCAAGACCCTTAGAGCCTGGGCCTTCGGCTCATGTTATGCAACGCACGGTCCGTAGTTAATAAGGCCCCCCTAATATACGATCTTATTCAGGGGGGCGCCGCGGACCTTATAGGCGTTACGGAAACCTGGTTGGGCACGGAAGGGGGCGTGCCCCTTGTTGAGATGTGCCCGCCGGGTTTCCGCGCATTCCATCAGCCGAGGGCTCAGGGTAGGGGTGGGGGGGTGGCGGTTGTGATTAGAGAGAGCCTAGAGCCGAGGGAGACCACTGTACCTCAGATTACCGGGTGCGAATCCCTCTTTGTGAGATGGGGTCATAGGTGTCAGATGGGCTTGCTGGTCGCGTACCTGGCTCCTTGCTGCGTGACAGCTGCCCTGCCCGAGCTCCTGGAGGTGCTTGCTGGGGTGGCAGTTGAGACCCCCAGACTTTTAGTCATGGGGGACTTTAACTTGCCATCTTCCGGCTCGTCATCGACAGCAGCTCGGGAGTTCACGGCTTCCATGACGGCCTTGGACCTGACCCAAGTAGTTGATGGCCCTACTCACATTGGGGGTGGCACTTTGGACCTGATTTTTGTCTCTGGTCAGTGGTTGAGAGATCTGGACTTGAAGGAAATAGTCATTGAACCTTTGTCATGGTCAGATCACTCTCTCCTTCGCCTGGACTTTCGGACCGCCATTCAACACCGCAGGGAGACGGAGCCGATACGTTGGTTCCGTCCCAGGCGCCTGATGGACCCGGAGAGGTTCCGGACGGAGCTTGGGCCACTTCCTGAGGGCCTGGCTCACGGCTCGGTTGAGGAACTTGTTGCGGCCTGGGAACGGGCCGCGGCGGGGGCCTTAGACCGTGTCGTGCCTTTGCGGCCTCTGACCCGGCACAGGTCCCAACCGGCTCCTTGGTTCTCCGAGGAGCTGAGAGGGATGAAGCGCCGGAGAAGACGCCTAGAGAGTTCCTGGAGGTCTAGCCGTTCGGAAGCTGATCGGACACTAGTGAAGTCCTATAATAGGGCTTACCTAGTGGCATTGAGGGAAGCATCGGCAGATAACCGCCCAGCCGCCCTGTTTCGGGTGACTCGTTCCCTCCTTCACCAGGGGGAGCGGGATGACCCGTTGCAGGGACGTGCTGAGGAGTTTAACGGTTATCTATACGATAAAATCGTTCAGTTTCGGGATGGTCTGGACCAAAATTGCGGTGACTCAGATGAGACGGCTGAGGGTTGTCTTGTTGACATTTTATGGGATGAGTTTGACCCTGTGGCTCCCGAGGACATGGACAGGTTGTTGGGTAGGTTGAATGCCACCACGTGTTTACTGGACCCGTGCCCCTCCTGGTTGGTGCTGGCCACTCAGGAGGTGACACGAGGCTGGCTCCAGGCGATTACAAGCTGTTGTGTCTTGCCCGCCCTCAGAGCAGCCGGGGCCTTCTTACCTGCTCCCCAACACTGAGGAATGTATGCCTTCCGGCCCAAGTCCTGGCTCCATGCCCCCACAAACTGCAGAAGAAGGAGCATCTCCCTGCCCCAGCCCTGACTCCATGCCCAGGCAAATGGAGCAGCTAGACCCCTCCCCCTCATCCACAGCAGGTGAGCCTGAGGAGGGTTTACTCCCAAGAACAGCTGATTGGAGTGACCCTCGCATCAGAAGATTGGAGAGGCGGAGGCAACAGAGGGAAGGGAGGGGCAGGCCTTAATGAGTGCTGAGTCATGGAGCCACACCCCATGGCCTATATAAAGGAGCTACTTTCTGGCAGTCTCTGAGTCAGGCAAAAGTCAAACTTATCTTGCTGAAGTCACTTACTGGTCTCCTGCCTGCTCTGAGGACTTTGCTAGGACTTTGGGCAGAGCTGCAGAGGCAAGCCTGATTCGGATTTCCCGGACCCAGCTGTCAGCGGAGGAGTGGGACACGACACAAGCGCTTCCTTGGTGGAGGGAGTCTTTCCGGCCGCCTTGAAAGAGGCGGTGGTGAGACCCCTCCTCAAGAAGCCTTCCCTGGACCCGGCTGTTTTAGGTAATTATCGTCCGGTCTCCAACCTTCGCTTCGCGGCGAAGGTTGTAGAGAGTATGGTGGCATATCAGTTTCCCTTACACCTGGATGAAACTGTCTATCTAGACCCGTTCCAGTCCGGTTTCCGGCCCGGTTACAGCACTGAGACGGCTTTGGTCGCGTTGGTGGATGATCTCTGGAGGGCCAGGGATAGGGGTTGTTCCTCTGCCCTGGTCCTATTAGACCTCTCAGCGGCTTTCGATACCATCGACCATGGTATCCTGCTGCGCCGGTTGGAGGGATTGGGAGTGGGAGGCACCGTTTATCGGTGGTTCTCCTCCTATATCTCCGATCGGTCGCAGACGGTGTTGACAGGGGGGCAGAGGTCGACTCCGAGGCGCCTCACTTGTGGGGTGCCGCAGGGGTCGATCCTCTCGCCCCTTCTGTTCAACATCTATATGAAGCCGCTGGGTGAGCTCATCAGTGGCTTCGGTGTGAGGTACCAGCTGTACGCTGATGACACCCAGCTGTACTTTTCCACATCGGGCCACCCCAACGAAGCTATCGAAGTGCTGTCCCGGTGTTTGGAGGCCGTACGGGTCTGGATGGGGAGAAATAGGCTCAGGCTCAATCCCTCCAAGACAGAGTGGCTGTGGATGCCGGCATCCCGGTACAGTCAGCTGAGTCCACGGCTGACTGTTGGGGGTGAGTCATTGGCCCCGATGGAGAGGGTGCGCAACTTGGGCGTCCTTCTGGATGAACGGCTGTCTTTTGAAGATCATTTGACGGCCGTCTCCAGGAGAGCTTTCTACCAGGTTCGCCTGGTGCGCCAGCTGCGCCCCTTTCTAGACCGGGATGCCCTATGCACGGTCACTCACGCCCTCGTGACGTCTCGCCTGGATTACTGCAATGCTCTCTACATGGGGCTCCCCTTGAAGGGCATCCGAAGACTGCAGTTAGTTCAGAATGCGGCTGCGCGGGTTATAGAGGGAGCCCCTCGTGGCTCCCGTATGACACCTATCCTGCGCAGACTGCACTGGCTACCTGTGGCCTTCCGGGTGCGCTTCAAGGTTTTGGTAACCACCTTTAAAGCGCTCCATGGCATAGGGCCGGGTTACTTACGGGACCGCCTACTGCTACCGAATACCTCTCACCGACCCGTGCGCTCTCACAGAGAGGGACTCCTCAGGGTGCCGTCAGCTAGGCAATGTTGTCTGGCGACGCCCAGGGGACGGGCCTTCTCTGTGGGGGCTCCCACCCTCTGGAACGAACTCCCCCCAGGACTCCGTCAACTTCCGGACCTCCGAACCTTCCGTCGTGAGCTTAAGACACATTTATTCATCTGTGCAGGACTGGACTAGAAATTAAGGGTTTTAATTAGTTTTAATATTTATATTATTTTTTAAGAATCTGGCTTTAGAATAAGTTTTTTAATGGTTATTTTAATTTGTATATTACTGTTTTTATTTGCCTGTGAACCGCCCTGAGTCCTTTGGGAGATAGGGCGGTATACAAATACGAATAATAAATAAATAAATAAATAAACAGTGAATGGACACATGGCAGAAAACATCCTGCAGAAAGCATAGCTCTAACTTCTCAAGGACTCAAGAGATCCTGAAGACACAGCTAAACCTCCAAGTGGCCTCAATGACTCTCTAAAATGCAAATGACCAGCTTTCTGCAAGGAATATAAATCCTTCTATACCTCACCATCCAGTCAGAGCTGAAGAAGCTTCTTGGATAAGAAGCAAAACATCTTCAAAGAAAAACAAGAAAGTCTAGTTGCCTCTTGAAAAAAGCACCTTTGGGACAACAGACCCCATTATTTAATGGCCTGATTTCATGCAAAGACATTTTATTTTCCATGATATCTTCAAAATAAGATCCTGTCTTTTCCCCTGTTTATGCCTTTGACAAGCTGAGGTGATCCAGTTTTCTCTTCTGTCACTCTAGCCCAGTGGTGGATTTCAATTTTTTTTACTACAGGTTCTGTGGGTGTTGCTAGGTGGGCGTGGCAGGGGAAGGATACTGCAAAATCTCCATTCCCACCCACTCCAGGGGAAGGATACTGTAAAGTCTCCATTCCCTCCCCAATCCAGAGGAAAATTACTGCAAAATCCCCATTTCCTCGCGATCAGCTAGGACTTGGGAGGCAGAGAATAGATGGGGGCGGGGCCAGTCAGAATTTTTACTACCGATTCTCCGAACTACTCAAAATTTCCTCTACCAGTTCTCCAGAACTGGTCAGAACCTGCTGAAACCCACCTCTGCTCTAGCCATTCCCTGCTGAGTCTGAAATGATTTTGTATTTTTGTTTAATTATTTTCTTGCTGCTTTCCATTCAGGCAAGAGTGCCTTCACCTCTGCCCTTGTTACCCTAAGATCTCTGAGCAATTCCTCGTGAAACTGCTAGGATTGTAACATACTACAGATGTATGCTTATTAGTCATGCAAATTTATGCATAGCTTACTTCAAGAAGAAATTTGCAGAGTTCAGAGTGTAGAAACCATTTGCTATAAGTTTTTCATAGAGCTTTATAGGAAATCTTATGTCTATTCCTTGTACGGAATTTGAGAAAAAGAAGGGAGAAGAAACCAGGGGAAAACAGCCTTTAAATCTGTGAATGCCGAAAACATTATTTTCCCACCTTCAGTTAGTCACTTCACTAATTAATGAGATGAGAACTAATTGATGCTGTACTTTGAAGATGTACCATAAATGTGCGTAGTTATTTCCCTATCTGCATTAAGAGACCTATCTGATTCTATATATGCCCATACCCTGAACTTTACGAATAAATGAAAGATTTGATAAATTCATAGTTTCAAACAGTTTCAAATTCTCCTTCTCAAAGCTGCAATGTAAGCTTCTCCTTATCCCCTCTCCCCTTATTCTATGGCAGAAAGCAACAGGCTGGCTGACACTGACAGCAAAAATCATGAGCATTTTTTTAAATTTTAATTTTTTTTAATTTTGTCAAACATGTATTTTATAACAGATACAAGTGTAAACATAATTATAAATACATGTAAAGGATACGAATAAAAGAAAACATTAGGACAGGGACCGTAGGCACACAGGTGCGCTTATGCACGCCCCTTACAGACCTCTTACGAATGGGGTGAGGTCTACAGTAGACAGTCTAAGGTTAAAGTTTTGGGGATTTGGGGAAGAAACCACAGAGTCAGGTAGTGCATTCCAGGCGTTGACCACTCTGTTACTGAAATCGTATTTTCTGCAGTCTAGTCTGGATCGTTTTGCCAAATTGCTTATATATTGCTTCCCCATTTGAAAGTAATTGCTGGAATTCTTCTGCTGTAATTTTAATCTTCTTTTTAAATAAATAATTACTACTTTCTACTAGGATGGATGCAGTGGCTCAGTGGCTAAGATGCTGAGCTTGTCGATTGAAAGGTCGGCAGTTCAGCGGTTCGAATCCCTAGTGCTGTATAACGGGATGAGCTCCCATTACTTGTCCCAGCTTCTGCCAACCTAGCAGTTTGAAAGCATGTAAAAAATGCAAGTAGACAAATAGGGACCACCTTTGGTGGGAAGGTAGCAGCGTTCCGTGTGCCTTTGGCATTGAGTCATGCCAGCCACATGACCATGGAGATGTCTTTGGACAGCACTGGCTCTTCGGCTTTGCAATGGAGATGAGCAATGCCCCCTAGAGTCAGGAACGACTAGCACATATGTGCGAGGGGAACCTTTACCTTTACTTTACTTTCTACTAATTTGACTAATCACAGCTCTGAGATAGTTGCTCTTTGCTTTGGATCAAGTGCTTCCTGCCTTGACTATATAAAAGAAGTTGGACAACGGCTCTCATCTGATTATGAGGTTGATGTCTTATCAAGTTAGTGTCCATTCTTAATAACCACATAGATAAATTTTCTCCAGGAGGATCTAGCTTTTCAGATCTTTCAAGAATGCACCAATTGTTGCTGCAATTTGGTCCATCCATCTTCTTGTTGGTCATCCTTGTCTTCTGATTCTCTTCCCCCTTACCCAACATGACATATTAATCTGGAGAGTTAGATCCTCACAAAATGTGTGATCATTTGAGCTTGACACAAATTGTATAGGCATTGAATTGTAGCATGATTTTGAATCAAAGTGCTCTAGCTTCTCCTAACATTAATTGGGACTGTGGGGATGAATGGGCATGGTAGATGAGCTAATTATCTCCTTATAGGAATTTAGAGAGTCCAGAAAAACCTGAACAGTGTAGTGTCCTGTTACATTTGATTTGGAGATGGTCTGTAAAAACTTCCCGTAACATGCCAGGTATTTTACAATGAATCAAAGAAAGGAAAGGGCATTTAGTATCGTTGCTTGTATGATCTATGGCCATCTTCTTTTTTGTTAGATTTTTACTCTGCTTTTTCATATATAACTCAAGGCAGTGAAGTCACCTAATACAGGTGTCTTTAACTTGTGAGCAGAATTGAGTCCAATATTTCTGTTGTTCAGTGAGACACTGCAGTTGTTAAGTTTGTGGCACAGTTGTTAAGTGAATCTGGCTTCCCCATTGATTTTGCTTGTCAGAAACTCACAAAATGGAATCACATGAACCCAGAAAACTGCAACCGTCATAAATATCAACCAGTTGCCAAGGGTCTGAATTTTGATTACATGACTTCAAGGATACTGCAATTATCATAAGCATAAAAAAGTAGCTATAAGTCACTTTTTTCAATGCCATTATAACTTTGAACAATCACTAAATGAACAGTTGTATGTTGAGGACTACCTGTATACCTGCCTCCTATTTTCCCCTCAACAACAACCCCGTAAGTACGTGGGCTGAAAAGGGAGGATTAGCCTAAAGTCACCCTGCCAATTTTCATATTTAAGGAAGATCTAGAACTCATCACCTCCTGGTTTTTAGTTTCTAGGCCAGCATCTTCCCCACTATATCATACTGGCTTCTTCCCCTTCCCCAACTCCTCCACATTTTAATTTTTAGTCTCTTTGAATGCTTTCTATGCAAAATGGTGCTGTATAAATCAAAATATATAATAATGCCTGCCATAATCGCTGGATTATTGTTTATTTTTTTAATCCTGTCTTTATTATTTTTGTAATAACTTGGTGAAAATATTTAAATACCTTCCTCTCTTATTTTCCTCACAACAACAAATCTGTGAGGTAATTTAGACTGAGAAAGAGTAACTGGCCCAAGGTCACCCAGCTGGGTTTTATGGCTAAAGTAGAACTAGAACTCACGGTCTCCTGCTTTTTAGTGCAGTGCCTTAACCACTAGACCAAACTGGCTCTTTCCATGCTTTACAGTGAACTGAATATCTGGCCATTATACCAGGCTGTGTAAAAATATTCCTTGGTTCCTTTTGTAGGTCAGCCTTCCCTATCATGTATAGCCTGAGATTCCATCTAGAATTCATCTCAAGATTTAAAATCTTTTCTTTCCTCTATCCTAAACACCTCAAGTTCCTCTCCTTTATTTTTCAAGAGTTTGCTTTAAGAATTCAGACACAAACAGTGTGATCCTTTCTTTTTTTTAAAAAAGCTGCCTCACAATACTATCACACCTCCTTTGAAAAGCCCTTTTGATTTCAAAAGTAATTTGCCCTTGTATCTTGAGGAACAGCATCAGAGCTTTTCCGGGCATACAATGATCCATGATTTTTGCCATCTCACCTTTGCCATCTGACAATCTGAAGCAGCAAACACATATTGAAATAAATTGCAGTTGGGTTTATGATGCCTGTGCAAACATATTGTGAAGGGGGAAAAAAATCACTGTTTTTTGATAAGTCTAATGTACTGTTGTAGATATATATGATCACAATGCAGGGTCTGTTGCTCTTATCACCTCTTTCCTCATGCTTTCCTCATCCTCTGTGTGTGGTCTAGAAGCTGTTTGTTGTGGGTAGGTGTGTTGATAGATGTATTACAAAATGCAATTATTAGATTAAAAACACTTAGCTTGTGGGAATTGGTTACAATAACTGTTTCGCTGTAGCATTCATAATTTCTTTCGGAAGCCCCGTTCCTTTCACGGTTATTAGGTTGGTATTCATTTTTCTTCCAAACGTTTCATGCCTGTTGTTATTTTAAAGATGATAAATTAATTTGTCACTGATAAACATTGATTGGATGGGGGGGGCTCTATTAGCAAACATATCACATCTGGCAAGGGAACAAAACCACCGATTTCAATTTTATTTTGATTACAGTGTTCCTTGTTTCATTTTTGTTCCCCAGAAAAGGTAGATTGGTTGGGATTGGCTAGCTTATTTTGTTTTAGAGAAATCTTTGCTTTTGGGATATGATTTTTGTAAAACCCACGTTTCGTGGAATTCAAAAGTCAAAGTGCTTTCCCCAGCTATTCTTTGTGATCTGGATAATTGACTTTGCAAGAACAAATAGACTTGCAGATGAAGAATCGCTGCTGTTGATGAGTATGAGCTAGCTGTGTACGTGTGTATGCATGTATGATGACATTTGCACATCATTTTAAATTCTTCGAACTCCTATATGCGTGGGCGGGAGGGGAATCTTCCCCTACCTTTCTTGCCAAATTTTAGGAAGTGTTTGCTTAGAGCCACAAAAGGAATCTTTACCACCACACTTCTGACAGTCAAATTCTGAAGGTGAATGGCTTTTTATAATCAGTTGATTGGATTAAAATCCAGCTTTTCAGCATTACTTCATCTACCAGCTACTTGATCTCTTGTTCCTTCTAGCTTCTTTCTTTGAGCCACATTCAAGTAAAGAAAGAGGAACTTTCATACTCCTGGGGACTATGTTTTTTTTTTAATCTCTGAGAGCCAAATTTTATTTTATTTTTTTATTTTGTTACTATACTTCTATGCTGCCCATTCTAGGTGACTTACAGTCAACTCCAAGATCACTCTCACCAATGCCAACAAGGCAAGCCACTAGAATGTACACTGAGGGCAAATCCTGCTTCCTACTAACACTGATGATGTTGTTGTGGTCTGTCAGCAGCCTACGGTGCTGGTGACGGAATTGGACAGTGATGAGGTGGAGGCAAGGCCATGGCCATCGAGAAATGGGGTGTGGACTCCAGAGCCTCCAGGGCCTGAGAGTAGTGAGAGTGAGGTGTGGATTCCAGAGCCTCCAGAGGCCGAGAGTAACGAGGAGGAGGAGGAACTGGGAGAGCCTGTCCCTAATGCCCGAATGAAAAGAGCTGCCAAGAGGCAGGAGCAGCTCAAGCAGAGAGGTCACCTCGGGGGTAGGACCAAGAGATAATTGGCCCCTCCCAGAAGGTTTAAAAGGAGACCGGCATCGGTGTCTCAGTTTGCCAGAAAACAACGTTGGAGCTGCGCTCGTCCCATTCTCTGCTCTGGATGTTTCTCTGAGAAGACCTTGGCAGCTCTCCATTCTCTGCTCGAGACGCTTATCTGCAAAGGACTTTGGCAATTATCTAAATTGGACCAGGTTGGAAATAATGACAGACTGTTTTGTGTGAGAAGCCTTTGTTTTCTTTTGGGTTTCACGACTTGGGAATGGGTCAATTCCCAGCTGCTGTCGTGTCCCACTCCTCCGCTGACGGCTGGGTCCGGGAAATCCGAATCAGGCGTGCCTCTGCAGCTCTGCCCAAAGTCCTAGCAAAGTCCTCAGAGCAGGCAGGAGACCAGTAAGTGACTTCAGCAAGATAAGTTTGACTTTTGCCTGACTCAGAGACTGCCAGAAAGTAGATCCTTTATATAGGCCATGGGGTGTGGCTCCATGACTCAGCACTCATTAAGGCCTGCCCCTCCCTTCCCTCTGTAGCCTCCGCCTCTCCAATCTTCTGATGCGAGGGTCACACCAATCAGCTGTTGGTAATAAACCCTCCTCAGGCTCACCTGCTGTGGAGGAGGGGGAGGGGTCTAGCTGCTCCGTTTGCCTGGGCATGGAGTCAGGGCTGGGGCAGGGAGATTCTCCTTCTGCAGTTTGTGTGGGCATGGAGCCAGGACTGGGACCGGGAGGCATACATTCCTCAGTGTGCGGGAGCAGGTAAGAAGGCCCCGGCTGCTCTGAGGGCGGGCAAGACACAACAGCTGCTTGAATAAAGTTTATTTTCATTAAGGACTGAGTTTGTTGCTACCTGCTCGAGTCTGGGTCACAACAGGTGTTATCTAGTTTGGGTAATGAAATGTCTGCAAGAAAAACAAGCTCGGGGAGCATCAAGGATCTCTCATTTCAATCCTGAGCTACAAATACCCTCCTCTTTAAAAGGAGGTAACAAAAGCAGTGGTGGAATGCTGCCTGTTTAACAAATGGTTCAGTGAATGTATGCTTTGTGCGTATGTATGCCTAAGGCGCTTGTGTGCAGCACTGAAAATGGAGCAGTTTGCCGCTCAGCTGCTTACCTTCCAAGTCAACAACGGTGAGTAGAACAATGAGGGGTGGGGATGGAAATCAGCTGTGCCGTGTGATTGAGATGACCTACAAAGCAGGAAATAAAGGACAGGATAGAACAGGGACGGGTGGGTGGAGCCAACTGATCATTGGCGCTACTGATTCATCCAAACCGGTTCGAACCAGGTGAATTCCAGCTCTGAACAAAAGTCATGACCACAAGCAAGTGATCAAAGTCCATCCTTTTTATATCTCCATTGTGACATGCGTAAATGGGCAGGTTTTGATTGCGTGGTTGTGGCTACTATTTTGTCTTTTATAAATTCCATGTAGATACCTCTGTTCCCCATGTTGGAAAAGATAAGGAGGTTTTCAATGATCTCCTATAATAGCAATTAAAAAACTTTGATGGTTTATTAGTTTCTTCAAAATAATTGAAGAACTTTTTTTCCTGACAGATAGAGTTATAACTTGGACTTCTGAGTTATGAAATCCTGACTCGTATTCACCACTAGACAGTTTCTCTTGTGGAAAAGTCACCTTCCTTGCGTTATCAAGATGCTCTTATCCTTCCTTACAAACTGATTGGAAGCATTGAGAATGGGCTCTTTCCAACAACCAAGACTGCAAGAGTAGAAACTTCAAGGAGATGAAGCCCGAATAGGATAGAACTCTGTATTTTAGAAGTTCTATTGATCTTCTATTGTCTTCTATATGTGCTCAACCTCTCAATGACATCCAATCCAGCAGTCCAAATATCAGCTTCTCGGTGAAGCTGTTTTCATTAGCATTGTGAGCTATTTGAATGTTTGTGTCAGGCCTGGAAGCCATCTTTTGCATTGGGCCTTCAGGCCTGTCACATTTCCTACTGTGGGAAACTGGGAAGGGGGCTTGTATGGAACATGGGTGATATATAGTCATAACAACATTCTTTTCTCAGAGGGCCAAGGACATCTTGCCCTGCACCTGGAGGGTTGGAACTGGGTGGCCTCTCCAGTTGGGATGGTGCTTTGATTGGGCCATATGATGGGTTTGTGGGTGTTGGATAGGGACTTGGACTTTCTTTTGGTTGGGGAAAACCTGGAAGCTTTCAGATTTGGATTTTCCCAGATGTGCCAATATGACATCTTTTAATAAAATGGAACTTTGAGGAACTTCAAGCCTTGGAGTCTTGTTTCATTGGGGGTATTACTTGGAACCCTGATAGTTTGATTGTGCCTGTCACAACTTTGAGGCTTTATTCTTCCCATTATGGGTGATTGGTGTACATCTGTCTAGTGGGTTCATCATGGGGGTTATTTCACTTATGTTATGGTTCCAGATACATGCAGATGAATTGTCATCACTCGTTCCAGCTCCTTTACCCTAGCCTTTCTATTTTGCTCGGCTTTCTTTAAAAAGAAAATAACGAGGGAACATGCCAAAGCATAATCAGCTCCAAATACTAATCATATGCTAATCTCAGGAAATCTTCTCTTTCAGAAGAGATATTTAACTCCTGGGAATAGCAGGAGATCTCAGGCAGAGACCAGGCGTGCAAGTCATAGATGCATATTTGACAAGGTGAAGGCTGCTTCTATTGTAATACAGAGGAAAATATAAACCGAGTCTGTTTGTAAGTTATATCTGATCTACCTGATTATTAGTCAGAAGTAGTCCAACCCTACCTCAGATAGCAGGTGTTGTTGGTGAAGAGAAAACACCTGTTTCTAGGTGTGGCAACCTTTCTCTGCAAGACAATGTAATTCCAAGCAATCTGTCCTACACATTCTCAGCTAGGTTAGTACTGAAGTGAGATTCACCAGCTAATCTGAAAAAATATGGATATTTTATGATTACGGATCAAAACAAACTTTCTAGAGAACAATAACAATAACATATCAAGAAAGCTGGATAACTCTTTACATAGAAGTATTGGACTTTTATTGTACAATAAAAGTATTGTAATTGTATTGTACAGTTGAATGTTTAAGGAAAAGCGAATGCAAAAATGTAGGCAACTGCTCTGGAAATACCTGAAAAGTATTTTTCTCTCTTAAGATGGAACAATAGTGCCCGAGAGAGGCATTATTAACTAATACGCCACTTTGTGTACAATGAGCAGCACAAAATGACATGAGGCATGTTTTCATGTTTTTGCAGAAAACAAGGACAAAATCTTTCTCATGCAGAAACTTCAAACAGTAACGTTTTATAGCAACATTTTATAGCAGATACTTGATCTTCTATAAATAGATGGAGGATATTTGCTAAATTTTTAACATGGAAGAGTGGCTTCCCAAACAGGCCCATACATTGATGGGTGATGTTTTACTTGGGTCCTTCTGAATATCTACATTATTTCAGACCAGGGATTCTCAGGTTCAAGTGGACTAGTGGGTTGATGGCCCGTGATATTGTAGATAATATAAGGAGGTTATTCTTCCATGATATAAAATGGACACAGAAGACTCAGTGAATTATCAAAACTAGTAACTTAAGCTAGCATCACAGGTAGCAAAGCCACAGGTTGCTATAGAAACAAGGCCAGATTTTAATCTCAGCTATAAATTCAATACATAGTGAAGCACTCATAGCAAAACTCTCCAAAATTTAGACAGTATTGTTGTATTTGGGGTTAAGTCTTGATAGTAGTGTGCCATTAAACAACCTTGGCTCTGAAAACATTTGTAGCAACCAGGAAGAGTTTACTACATGACATTTATTTATTTATTTATTTATTTATTTTGTCACACAGTATATATAAGCATAAGCATGAAATAACTAAACAATATATAAGCATATCTATAAGCATGAGTATATAATAACTATATTAATTGGATAAAATGAAAGGAAACAATAGGACAGGAACGGTAGGCACGCTTGTGCTCTTATGCATGCCCCTTACAGACCTCTTAGGAATGGGGTGAGGTCAATAGTAGACAGTTTTTGGCTGAAGCTTTGGGGATTTTGGGAAGAAACCACAGAGTCAGGTAGTGTATTCCAAGTATTAACAACTCTGTTACTGAAGTCATATTTTCTGCAATCAAGATTGGAGCAGTTAACATTAAGCGTAAATCTATTGTGTGCTCATGTATTGTTGCAATTGAAGCTGAAGTAGTCTTCGACAGGAAGGGCATTGTAATAGATGATTCTATGAGTTAAACTCAGGTCATGTCGATGGCGGCGTAATTCTAAATTTTCTAAACCCAGGATTTCAAATATGGTGGCATAAGGTATTTTGTTGTATTCAGAGGAGTGGAGAACTTTTCTTGTAAAATATTTCTGGACACGTTCAATTGTATTGATGTCAGAAATGTGGTATGGGTTCCAGACAGTCGAGATGTATTCAAGAATTGGTCTAGCAAATGTTTTATATGCTCTGGTTAGTAGTGTAGTGTTTTTGGAGAAGAAGCTACGCAAGATTAGGTTTACAACTCTTAAAGCCTTTTTTGCGATGTAGTTGCAGTGGCCTTTGGCACTTAGATCATTTGATATGAAAACTCCAAGGTATTTAACATTTGGCAAAAGACACAACTCTGTGAATCTTGAGCCCTAGCTGTGACCTCCCATGGCTGATGGTTCTAAGCTGCTAATAGTTAGAAATGTATGACCAAGAACTTAATAACCTTGATTTGATTGGTGCTACAGATATAAATTTAAGAGTAATGATGAGTAGCACACATTTTAGAGATGATGAATAATTGCACTAATGCGGAAAGGTACAAAGTTTCCATCAAAGGCACCCTTGAGTGGTGGAAAGAGAATGTGGTGATGGAGGTTGGACTAGTTCCGACACTAGTAAACTTATCAGAACATCATGGCTTTCATATTATTCTCACACTGTTTTCAGAAGTTTGTGGCACCTGCAAAGAACCAACTGCCATTCAAAATGTGTATTTTTTTGGCCCAGTAGATGAGTGGTGATGGCTCTGCCAATCAGGGTTAATTTATTTTTGGCTGCTGCTGCACACTGCTGTCTCATATTCAAGTGAATAATCATTTGAATATGAGACAGCAGTGTGCAGCAGCAACCAAAAAAGCTAATGCAATCCTGAGTTGTATAAACAGAGGCATAGAATCAAGATAACACCAAGTATTAGTACCGCTTTATAAAACCCTCCTACGACCACACTTAGAATACAGCAACCAATTTTGGTCACCATAGTACAAAAAAGATGTTGAGACTTTGGAAAAAAAGTTCAGAAAAAAGCGACTAAGGTAATCAAAGGCCTGGAGACTAAAACATATGAAGAATGGCTGCTGGATTTGGGTTTGGCTAGTCTAAAGAAAATGAGAATTAGGGGTGACATTAGGATATTCCATGATTTGTGGGGCTGCCACAAAGAAGAGGGGGTCAAATTATTCTCCAAAGCACCAGAGGGCAGGACAAGAAATAATGATTGGAAATTGAAAAAAAGGGAGAAACAACCTGGAATTAAAGAGCAACTTCCTAACAGTGAGGACAATTAATGAGTAGAACAGCTTGCCTTCAGAAATCGTGGACACTCCATCACTAGAGGCTTTTAAGAAGAGACTGGGCAGTCACTTGTCTGGGATAGTATAGGTTCTCCTTCTTGAACAGGGGGCTGGACTAGAAGACCTCCAAGGTCCCTTCCAGCTCTATTCTATTCTATTCTATTCTATTCTATTCTATTCTATTCTATTCTATTCTATTCTATTCTATTCTATTCTTTGCAAAGCCTATCTGTTTTGACAGAAAGATTTGCTTAAAATGGTTCCTTTTGAAGAAGATTCGTGGCTGGGGCAACGAAAAGTACGACCTGGTATAATTGTATCAAGCTATAGAATCAACTAATTGTCAGTGGAATCAAAGCGAATCCCTTGATCTATTAAGAGAATTCTCTTCTGGTCCCCCATTAAAGCTTTGAGCTGTAAATTCACTATTTTCTTTCAATAAAGCAACTTCTGTACTTTGCAAGTTAATTTCCTCCATGTCATCAAAATGCAACATATAACACCTCTGTTAACCATCCCTATATATTTTTATGTTTGTTAGGGGGATTTTTCAAATATTCCGGAATTGAGATATTTGGTAATATTTTTTCCCCTTCTGGATCTCTGAGCTAGCATAGTAGAGGACTATATCTGCAGCTTTAACTGTACCACCCTAAATTAAATTTTGCACACTAGTAAGCAAAGCAGACTATTGTCATCCTGCAGATTGCCCACTTCTGGTTATATGATTCAATTTTTGGGCTACGCTAGGGAAAACCTAGCATGACAGGGAAAAAATAGATAAATCTCTATTGTATGATAGGGAAAACTGCATCACAGGGAAAATGACTGCAATCTAGGCATTAAAGAATAGGAAAATGTGACTCCATCTTACTGGTCTCTCATCACCAGTCTGAAGACTATCAGTTCTCTGTACAAGACCTACAGGTAGTCGATCAACTTACACCCACCTTACAACCATTCATTTAATGACTGTTTGAGATTATAACGATGCTGGAAAAAAAAAAGAGATTTATGCCCGGTCTTTTTACTTACAACTATCACAGCATTTCCACAATTTCATGTTCAAAATTTGAGCGTTTGGCAATGAGTGTGTTTTTACAACAATTGCAGCATCTGGGAGCCATGCAATCCGAGGTGGGTTTCACAAAATTTTACCACCGGTTCGCCGCGCACCGAAAACATGAGCGCGTGCATGCGCACATCCTTGCTTTGCTTGCGTGCGTGCCTTCTGCACATGTGCACGGTCTTCAGCGCATGCACTTTGTTCTCATGCATGGATTTCATGTGTGTGCACGGCTTAGAAAACATGGCTAAATAGGACGGTATAGCACCGGGGGGTGTGTGTCGCCACTACCGGTTCACTTGAACCGGTCCGAACCGGCTGAAAACCACCACTGCACGCAATTGCCATTTGTGACCTTTCCAAAGGGCTTCCAACAATTAACGTCAATGAGGAAATCTACATTTGTTTAACAACCATGGCAAAAAAGGTTGTAAGTGGGCCTGATTCACTTTTACACTTGTGTCAGAAGCACCGAGGCACTTCAGGGGTTGAAAGGATTAGCTTTTGCCCCCTAGTTGCAACTAATCCTTTCAACAAAATCTCCTGCTTGAGCAGAAGGTTGGACTAGAAGACCTCCAAGGTCCCTTTCAACTCTTATTAACAACCTCCCCAAAAGAAAATGCTGGGAAAACAGGCAGTCGATTTTCTAATAATCGCACTATCGACATTTGACGTAATATAATAGAAAGAGATTCTTGCAGACATGACAAAGAATTTGCCACAGCTGCATGGAAGGAAGAGAAATTTTTTTTTGAAAGATTTTTTTTTTATTTTTAAAAAACAGACATACATAAAACCATCTTCAATCCAAATACATTGCGTCGGTGGGTTGATCACCAGTCTTTTGTGCAACTCGCCATATTTGTTCCAATTAATTTATCTAATCTTATATTTTATCAATATAATATATCTCTCAACATTATAATCAATTAATCTTTTAATTAACTATGACATTTCATTCTCTCTGTTCAAATCAGCTTTCCTAAATTAATATTATACACCTCCAATTCCATTCCCTAGACTCAATTATATAATTTAACATTTTTCTTTATTCAACCTTACTTAAACCTCTTTAACATATTTTCCCTTCTAACCACTGATAAAAGAGATCCCATATTTTATAGAATTGTTTCTCTGGAAGGAAGAGAACTTTTGAATCTAAAACCAGAATCTGTGCCTTAATATTCAAAGAAACAGACTGCTTTTTTCAAAATACATGAACAAACCCCAGTAGTATTACAGAAGATCATATAACAAACCAAAAACTTAATGAACTGCTCAGTACATTGTACATCTGGAACAAATTACATAATTTTAAATTTTAAATTATCCAACAGCAAGTAATTGTTGTACATATATACATACCCATCACCTAATTCCCTTTTGGGAGAAATTAAATATGCAGAGCATGAAAAAGCAATAAGAGATAGTAAACCAAAGCAATTAAAGTCATAGATAAGACAAAAGAAAGGGAACAGTGAAAATTAGTTTAGACCAACATGATATCTCTATAACTTTCTGTCTTGCAAGTCATCATCACCTCTACCTTGTTCATTCAGTGCTTCAAATACTGCCTTTTCTTCTTCTCTTTTTTAGGATTTCATTAGTTTGGTTTAACCACACTCTTCTCATATTCCCTTCCTCTTGACCCTTCCTTTGTATCTTTGAGAATTGGATCTTTTTCCATTTATTCTAGAAGATCAAACCATCTCAACCTCTTTCTTTTATATTGGTTGCCTACCATCTTTCTCTTCAATCCATATTTTTTTTAGACATAACTTCATTTGTTTTTAGATTTTTCTGTCACCTTTATTACTTTATAGGTATCTCAAGGTGGCAAAAGCCTATCTAATACTCCTTCCTTCTCCTATTTTCCTCATAACAACAATCCTGTGAGGTCATTTGGGCTAAGAGAGAGTGATTGGCTCAAAGTCAGGACTTGAACTAACTGTCTCCTGCTTTCTAGCACAGTAACTGATTCTCTTCTAATGCTTTACAGCGAACTGAATATCTGGCACATTTAGACAATTGATTAGAACTCACAATCACCTGGTCATTAGCTCAAAGTCACCTAGATGGCTTTAATACTAAAGGTGGGACTAGAACTCACCATCTCCTGCTTTCTAGGCCAGTACCTTAACCACTATGCCAAACTCAAGATACAGCTTTCTTAAGAACTCCTTCTATCTCTTTGTAAGCAAATATACAGCTGCCATCAACCTGACTATATCCCATCCACTTGAAAGAACATGCAGTAGACTAATTGTCTCCTCTCCTCTCCTCTCCTCTCCAGCTCTGACTATGGTAACAAACTGGTTTATGCAGTAGTATTAAAACATGAAATAAAAACTAAGTTAAAAATAGCCCGGCTTCCTATTTTGCTATGTTATTGTCATCATCGATAGCAATATAAATTAACAACAGCCATGGCAAAACATGTCATTCTTTGTTTTTATGAAGCAAGCTTTGTTCCCATTGTCAGTTAGTATTTTAGGCCAAAAATGAGTTGTTTTAATTTAGAAGCCAAGGCTAAAATATCAAATATAAATGACTGAATAACAAAATCAGAAGTGACTCTGGCATTCGAAACAGCTAACATCTGACCTGGATTGGCTCCTTTAGAAATCAGTGTCAGGACCCTTGTGCAATTAAAACCTGCAGATGGGAACACATAAATCTGTAAGATGACTCACCATAGAGAAATTCAGCACTCCAACATCTGAAATCGGAAGGCATGGCCAATTTTCAGCACCATCTCTAGGCCAAGAGAAATAAGGGCTGAATCCACAGCCATTTTGTTATGTGTCAAAGTCGGTCTGATTTATTCTGTTATTTTTGATATGTTGAATGAGACTGGTGAATAATCTGATGTATGTCCAGATGCAGTTCACAGCAGCAGACTGACTATCCACATCAAGTAGCAGCCGAGGGATTTTATTTAAAAGCTAGTTTCTCTTCAATCTGTTCTGTGGCTTAAGACAGGTTGCATGATTCAGATGGGTTCTCTTTTCCTTCTAAAAGAAATTATGACTGTGCAGGTAATATTCTCCTATCTACAGATCCAAAACTGGATGGTTCAAATGTTAGTAGGTTATTAAAATAAATCTGCCATGGATTTTGATGGTGGAAATTTTGTAAGACCTATGAAAATAAGGATGACTCATGAATGATGGCTCATCAGTAGTTTAGTATAACTGTCAACATTGAATAAAGTCTAGTCATATCAGTCTTTTTTTGGTCCAAAATCTGATCCCTCCCCTTATTTATTTATTTATTTTTTGGTTTGGTAAGAGGTGTGTCTTTAAGCTAATCAATTTGAAAACCTCATAACCAAATAGTCATGGAGAAATGTATAGAAAAAAAAGCAATCTCAAAAACAATTTTTATAAAATGATCTATTATTGGTATACAACATGAGATAAATTGTCTAGAATGTATAAAAGCATGTCAAATGTATGTGTCAGGGTTCCGTTCTGTTGTTCATGTTGGAAATGTGAACAACATGAAAGGACATTTTTATCATGCTTGATGTTTAAAAACATTGGATTCAGATACATACATTGATACAGAAGGTTTTAAAGTACAATATTTAGTTCACTGTTTGTCAACCTTGGCTGCTTGAAGATGTGCGGACTTCAATTCCCAGAATTCCCCAGCCAATGAATGCTTGAGATTGAGAAACATTGATTTGGTTGAAGCCAAAATTTTCCTTTTGTATTTAGTATTTAGTATTGATGGGTAAGCAATTATAAAAAGCCACAAAAGTTTACTTTAGTATATGATTACTGTGGCAAGATTATTATATGGACAGGATAGAAGACTATCATGAGGTAACTTTATTTTTATTTTTATTTTTTTAAAAGTTTTATTTTGACATTCTTATCCAATAACATATCCAATAACATATTTAATGTACCCTCATATACAATTAATCGGGTTTGCCCGGTCACCACCCCCTTCCTTTTCCTTTTACTCTCCTTCTTTACCTTCTTCTACTTTCCATAACCATCCTCCCCCTCTCTTATCTACATCCTCTCCTCTTTCCTCCCTACTCCTTTCTTCTCCCTCTTCCCCTCTTCCTTCCTTCCTTTCCTCCTCCTCCTCTTCTCTTTCCTCCTTCTCTCTTCTACTCCTTCTTTCCCTTCATTCTAAAGTAGTAACCAGGCAGGTCCGATCTTACATTAATTATACATCTTCAATCATCTTTGTACATTAACTATCAATCCATTTTCTACCCCCTCCCCCTCCCTTCCCCTTCCTCCCCACACCCCCCAGGACTTCCGAGAACCGAGTACAGGGTATAAAACTAACAACAAAATTAAAATCTAGCACAAATCATAATCCATAGTCGTTCCTTAAAACCTCCACTCCTTCCAAAGACAAAGAAGATACTTTTCTTCCACTCCATTATATATCAGACCATTCCACTCCTAGAATTCTCAAAGTTTCCAATTGAGTTAGTGTTTATTCTTGAATAAAGTACGTAGTTTTAATATCCAACCTTCATCAATCAATATCAAAACAACGTTCCATCTTCCAATATTCACCAAGGTTTCTTCTAAAATGTCTTTCTTCCTTAGCAATCTCTCAAAAATAGTTCATATTTCCAACTTAGTTTCTTTAATTTTTCTGTCCAACCTTCAGGGGTAAGCAATAGTCCATCTTTTCACATCTTTAACATTTATATATACAACAAATAATATTACAAATATCCAAAGTGTCAATTGTAATAATTAAAATCTTCACTTTACCTTACTTATGTCAAATAACATTGTTAAAATTACACCTATATCATCCAAAATATATCTATTATAACAATTACATTCTAATTAACATTACATCCATCTCTTAAATATAATATTTAATCCAAGTTCCTAAATTTTACTATCTATCCTCCAAAATTAAACAATATTCCATCTTCCTATTCCTTTATACCTTTAATATATCATATAGTACCCCTAAAATTACACATTTATATCCACAATAAATCATTTACAAAAATTAACCATAATCATATATAATAAAATTAAACATTCTCCTCCTTCTTCTATCTTACACATTTTCAACCATCTATTCACCATTCAACTTAACATCTGTTAACAAAGAATTCCCAATCTTTAATACATTAGTATAAAAATCTCGTGCTTTACAAATTGTATTGAGAAAATACTTTCTTCCTTTATAATTCAGTGTTAAACCTGCTGGAACCTCCCATCTAAAATATATCTGATGTTTCTTAAGCTCATCCACCAGAAAGGCAAATTCTTTTCTCTTTCTTAACATTTTAGGAGGAATTTCCTTCATCATTATTATATCTTGTCCTAATATTTGAAATTTATTTTTATAAAATGCTTGCAAAATTCCATACCTAATCCTCTTATTTGTAAAATAAATAACCACATCTCTCGGTAAACACTTCTGCCTTGCCCACCAGGAATTAACACGATAAATTTTTTCAATATTAACTTCAAAATCTTCTGGTTCCATTCCCTCTATCTGGGCAAAGGCCTGAATAAAAATCTCTTTCAAATTTTCCTCTTTAAATTCTCTTAAACCCCTTACCCTTATAGCATATTCCATTAATTTATATTGTAATATAACCCTTTCTTCCTCTGCCTTATCAGCCTTAACCTGAATATCATCTATTTTATTTTCTAAATTCAAATTAATTTGAACTTCATCTATTTTCCTTTGCAAATCTAAATTAATTTGGTTAAATTCATTCAGTCTTTCTTCTGTCTGTGTATTAGATAACAATAATGGAGTAATTGATTCCTTTAATTTTTTCATCTCCTTACTCTGATCTTCCACCAAATCTTTAAAATCCAGTATTTCTTTCTCCATTTCATTAAATTTTTGATCTATTTCTGAAAGATGAGCCTCCATAAGCTCCTGTAAAAAATTCCTTAGACTTTCTTTAATATCCTCTCTCAATTTCCGTACCTGAAGTGAAGATATTTCCAATAATTTAGAAGTGGTTAAATCTCTTTGCTTAAAAGCCATTTTTAAACTAAGTAATATCAAGAAGAAGAAGAAAAAAAAGGGGGAGGGAATAAAAAGAAAAAAAAACCCAATAAATTTTTCTTCTTAAACACTGTAAAAAAAAAATAATAAAAAAAAGAAATAGATTTTTTTTTAAAAAAAGAATTCCATTTAGAAAAAAAAATCTTGTTATTTTCTTCTTAGAGGTTCCACACCAGCAATTGTAATCAGCATTTCCTTAGCTTTCACTTTCAAAACACAAAACGCCATCTTTCTTCATCTCCACTCTTCAAATAACTTCTCTGTCAGGGAGTTAAAATCATCTTACAAACAAATGCCAGCCCTCCTGCTTTCGATTCTTTCCGTGTTGACAATTTATCAGTAATCCTCTTCAGTCACGGAGATGGACGCTGCGTTTTGCTCTGCTTTTGCAGAGGCGTTCTGGACTCTGGACCTTTTTTGAACTATCGAAGGAGCGTTCCTATCAAACCACCAGAAATCATTCTGGGGCTTTTCTTGGGGGCTCAAACTTCAGTTCAAATGCTCATCTCCCCCTCTTTGCCCGAGGGCAGAGATTTACGAGCTGTTGACAGAAGATTAGCACTGTCTAAACAGCTCTCACAGAATCACAAAGAACGGGCGGACTGAAATCGCCCGCCATTAACACAGCGGAGCCAAACCGGAAGCCCCCATGAGGTAACTTTAGAGACAGAGGTTAAAATACAATTGTATTTATAAGGGCTGTGGAGAATTTCAGGAGCTATTTTTTGTATCTTTTAAAAATTTTCTTTCTTTTCTTGATTTTCGCTTTCTCTTTGCTTTCTTTCATTTTCCTTTTTCTCCTTTATATTAGTTTCTATTAGTTGTTATCTTTTTAAAAGGTACACACACGCGCACACACAGTGTGTGTATATGTATATACTATATAGGTGTGTGTGTACAAAGAGACATTTAGAGAGAAAAAATGTCATGAACATTTTTACATTATAAATATACCTCTCATTAAATTGACTTTTAAAATAAGGGTTTATAGACTTTATAGAAAGTGGTATACAAAAATTATGTACATTTTGGGAATGAATTGGAGCAAATGGACATTATGATTGATAAATTCTTCAATATAGGCATTTCTCACTACTTTGTGGTGACTATACTCTATCGTACCCTACCCTACTCCCCAAAAGGTACTTATGAACTAATTATGAAATTTCAACAGCTGCCCCCGCCCCCTGGTCACATGACCGCATTTCAGTCACCTAGCAACCAACCTACATTCATGGCTGTTTGCAGCATCTCAGTCACGTGACCACAATTTATAAATTGTATTGTTTTATCAATGTATAAAATACAAATACAAATAAAAACAGGAAATTAAGGGATGAGAAAAGAAAGGGGAAAAGAAAATATGAGGTAAAAGGGAAGAAAGAAAAAGGCGTTGACTTCTGACACTTTTTAGCACAGTATAAAATAACAACATTCTAGCCTCAACTTTTTATTTTTACACATTAATATATAACTAGCCGTTTCTGTAACAATGAATCTATCTAGTCAACTTAACCAAAATCAATGTTTCATATTTTTTAATCACAAGTAAAAAAATCCAGAAGTGATATCTAAATAAAAAGCCATAAATATATTCTGCTCTTTGAATAGAACAATCAATTTAACCATTGCTGTTGAAATAATACTTATTTCTATTTGCACTTAATAATCTTTGTAAACTATCACCATTTATATTAACAAAATTCACTGTATTCTTTCCGATATTTTAACCTTAAAGGGAAAAATACTTTTTTTATCCATTTTAGAACACTAAGCTGTACTTTAAAAACATTTCTAAAAACAAACATTCTAATACGTTTTTATTTCCTCTTAACATACATACTTTAAAGTTCATTTTCAGACCAATATAATTCCAACTAACTCCAATTAACTCATTAATTTGATCATTTATGACATTTTTGCTCCAAATCAGCATTTACTTCTGATTTTCAGCAAGAACAACCCATAATGAACAATATAATGCTTAACTGCTACATTTGTTTAATGACCGCCACAAAAACGGCTGTAAAATTGGGTCTGGTCACGTGATGACCCAGTTTACGAGTAATGGATAATGGAAAGGCTCCATTATGGCTGTAAGTTGAGGGCTATCTATATGCAAAACACTGTAGCTTTAAGGATCCATGGGTTTGCTATTAAGATGGGGGAAAAGAAAAGAAAACTGCCTGCTAGTTCTGGACATGTAGAAGAAAAAGTGATTAAAATGATTAGTTGTGTTTGAATGGGATAGTTTGTCAGTAGGAAATGGTAAATTGAAAGTACAGGTCATAATGGAAATCATTCCACCATGTTTGATAGTGAAAGTGATCAATATCTAATTAAACACGTTGTTAATTTAATGACACCTAAAGGCTTTGAGCAGTGGAGCTCAGCAGACCATTATCTTTTCTATAAAGGCTTCCAATTGCCTTTACTTGCTGTTTTGTGAGAAAAACTGCAATTTTACAATGGACGCACATTCCTGTGCATTCTCAGCTGCAAAGAAAAATCCAGCCAATTTCCTTGAACACTGGGGGTCCAAGAGATAGATGCAGAAATCATGGACAAATGTTCTTCCTAGTTGTTAGGAAACACACACACACACACACAAGGAAAAATCGAACTGGGTTTAACTTCTGTCTGTAACAAACTCCTTAAATTTCCAAAGGCACAGAAGCTATTTCAGGTACATCCAGTTGAAGTTCATGAAAAAAAAATGAGAACAAGAGAGAGAGAGAGAGAGAAAGAGAGGGAGTGGAGAGAGGGAGTTGGAGGGAGAGAGACACACACAGAGAGAAAGACACACACAGAGAGAGAGACAGAGAGACAGAGAGAGACAGAGAGACAGAGACAGAGAGAATATATAAACCAATGGAACTCTTGGCAGCAGCAATCCAATTTAGTAGACATTGTTATAGAGTCTTCTGAGGCTGAAGAAGAAAACTTAGTTGACTTCCAACCTGCAGTTGAGAAAGCAACAGACTGTCAGCCACCTGTGAAAAATGAACCACAGGTAGCACAGATAGCTGCTTGATTCTGATAGTATGAAGTCGGTGCCTGAACAGGGAAGAATGCCAAACCCTAAATCATGCTGCCAACTAAAGACAGGCATGAATGCTCAACAGCAGGAGGCATTAACTTCTCTAATTAGATAAATTTTTCCTCCATTTCTTGGGAAAATCTCTGTGCTACCAGATCTGTCTTCCTCTGGCTTCTTGTTCCAAATTTTGTTTTGCCAACGTATCTTTGGTTTATGATCTCTGGTCTTTATAGCATGAGTGTCTTCATCTCTAGATTATCAGATTGACACAGATGTTCCCTTTTTTTGGCTGTTTTGAAATCCCAGGCAGGTGATGATTTCTCTGAGGATCTTCCTCAGTCCTGTTATTGCCTACCAACTGCTTTAGAACCAGGCTAATAGAGCTGTTAGAAATATGTTAATTTTCTCCTGATTTTTTTTGCCACTTATCTGATTACAAGATAAATTATTGGAACTTTCAGAGGAAGCTGGAAAAAGGGCTCTGCAAAAAGTGAGTAGATTGTCTCTTTGAACCTCTCTGGACCAAAAAAAAGGATGAGAGATCACCCATAAGCACTTCACGACAGTCCATCAATTGTGTTGTAAATGTTGTACCTTGATGAACGTATCTTTTCTTTTATGTACACTGAGAGCATATGCACCAAGACAAATTCCTTGTGTGTCCAATCAAATCATTGGCCAATAAAAATTCTATTCTATTCTATAATAATGTTTAATGCCCATTTGGAAATGCAAAGCTTGCTCTTTTTTGTTCACAAACTAGATCCAATGAGCTGTATTAAATGTGAGATGCAATTATTACCCATGACTTGGAAAGTCATCTTGAAAATGAAAGGTTTTAATGATTCTTCCTTAGCTCTTGAACAAGGTTTATTATTTGCTCTAATTGCCAGAGCAATAACTTTTTTTTATCCCACTTCAAACACTCATTTTATGTCGAGATTATACCGAGTAAGCAAATGAGCATAACTGTACATCCAGGAGAATTTGGTTTGTAATCCTAAACACACAGTGCTGGATTTCTACTTTTGAGAAACACAATTAATTGGTTTTGTAAGAATCAAGATGTTTAACTGACTTGGAATAGGAATGTTTTAAAAAATCATAATTGCATTGTCAGGGTTCCAAGGAACACCCCCAACGAAATAAGGCTCTGAGGCTTGAGGTTCCTCAAAGTTCCAATTTATTAGAGATGTCATGTTGGCACAGCTGGGAAAACCCAAAACTGAAAGCTTCCAGGTTTTCCACACCCAGTTGACAGTTCACAGCCCTGCCCCACAACCACAAGTTCATCACGTTGTCCAATCAACTCTTCACACTCAATTGGATACAATTTTCAGGCGTCTCCATCAGACGCAGGATGTCTTTGAATACAGAATGTTGTTATGACTAACTTTCTACCGCTCCAACAACATGCATTTTCTATTGCTTCGGTATCCTTCTTTAAAAAAAAAAACTTTTAAGAATTTATTTTTTTAAAAATGTAAACATGGAATGATCCTGTAGAACCAACAATAATAAAAATTGCCCACATTGTAACTAAGAACCAGTACTTCATTTTTTATACTCATTCCAGGGCTTCTACCGGTAGCATAATGATGTTGTTTCCTCATATTACCATCATCCCTATGTTGTTCTGTTGTCTACCAAGTGCCATTTCCACCCACTCATCTATCACCAAATTTTTTTTTTTTTTTTTTATAAAAAAGTTTTATTTTTACAATCATATCAAGTAATTCATCCAATGTACAGTTATATACAATTAGTCGGGCTTGCCCAGTCACCACCACCCTTTTTAACACTCTTCCCTCTTCTACCTTCTTTTACTTTCCAAACCTTCCTCTCCTTCTCTTATCTACATCCACTCCTCCCTCCACCCTACACCTTCCTTCTCCCTCTACTATCCCTCTTCCTTCCTCTTCTCCTCTTTCCTACCTCCTACCTCTTTTCTCCCTCCCCACCGTTCTAAAATGGTAACTATGCAGACCCGACCCTACATTAATTATATTTCTTCAATAATCCCTGTACATTAACCATCACTCCATCTCTACCAAACCCCCCCCCAATTCCCCTCCCCCTTACCCCCCACCCCCCACCCCGACTTCCCAGAACAAAATGCAGGGTATCAAAACTAACAATCATAATCCAAAATAATTCCTAAATTATAATCTTTAGTCACACCACACTTAGTCACACTCTCAATTCCCTCTCCTTCAAAATATATCTAATACAAAATATTTCCTAAATTTACTCATATGCTATTCGATATTTTTTTTATCTGATACTTATTTTAAATATAATCAATCCACATTTTCCATTCTAAAATATATTTTCTAGTATATAGTCTTTCAAGTAAGCGGAGATTTTGTCATCTCTGCCAGATTTGATACTTTGAGTGTCCATTTGTTGTTTTGTTTTGTCCATTCTTGATTGTAGGTAATTCTTCTTTCTTCCAATACTGAGCAATCAAAAGTCTTGCGACTGTTATTAAGTTCAAAATCAATTTAGTCTCTATAGCTGTATAGTCCATAATTATTCCTAGTAGAAAGAACTGCGGAGTAAACTTAATCTTCTTTTCAAAATATTCTGCATGATCCACCAGCCTTTAATCCAAAATACTTTAACTTTTTTACAAGTCCACCATATATGGTAATAAGTAGCATCTTCACAATCGCATCTCCAACATTTAGCAAGATCTAATATATGTTTCTTGTAAACTGGTAATGTCATTTTAAATTATTTCAAATAATGAAATACTTTCCTTCTCTTCATGCGGTGAATTCAGGCCATTAACATTCCAAGATAATAGTTTAATTGCCATTATCGGCCAAAGGAAACTTTTGGAACACCAGCCGCAGATCACATTTTACTTTAGGCCTTGCTCCTCCCACTGTTTCCATTGTAGTAGTTGCCAGTTGTTGTTGTGCCTTCATCTCTTGTTCCTTGCGTTTAGCAGCAGCTCTAGTCAGCCTTTGTTCTTTTGAATCTAAACCCGTCGTAGGTATTTCCAACACTTGTAATAAATCTTCTTCCATCACAATCTGTTCTTGTACCTGCTTCACTTCTCTTCCTTCACTTCAGCCTCCTTCTTCTAGCTTCCAATGGGGAAGACTTCCAACTTTAATACCTCAACATAAAATTCTCTTGCTTTTCCAACTGTATTGAAATGATGTACTTTCCCTGCATAATATACTATTATACCAGTTGGAATATCCCATCTATATTCAATCTGATGTTTTTTAAGTTCATTCACCAGGAAGGCAAATTCCTTCCTAGCCCTTAACATTTTTGGTGGAATTTCCTTTAATATCAAGATATCTTGACCAGCAATCTGAATCTTCTCCCCCTTATATGAAGCTTGCAAAATCTGATTTCTCACTATTCTGTTTGTAAAATAAATAACAACATCCCTTGGCAACTTTTTGCCTTGCTATCCAAGAATTCACACGATATTTTTTCAATTTGATAAGCCACATCTGCTGGACGAGCTGCTAATATCTCAGCAAATACTTCAGAAAAAAATTTCCCTTAAATTCTCTTCCTTATTTTCTTTCAAACCTCGGATTCTAAGAGCAAATTCCATATTTCTGTATTGTATCAAAACTATTTCATCCTCTGTCTTTTCCATTTTACTTTGAAATTCATCCATTTTATTTTCTAATTTTGAATTATGTTGCTTAATTACTTCAACCTCCTCTTCCAATAAAATCACATTCGTTGCCAAACTTTGTACTGCCATTACAAATCCTTCTTTAACTTCTTTATTTCCCACTTGAATTTCTGATATCTGCTCTTTCATTTCAGACATCTCATCAGTTATAACTTTAAATTTTTCTTCTATAAAGCCTTTTAAGTTCTCTTGTAACGCCTCTAAATTCAATGTTCTAGTCTCTGCTGTATGAGCTGGAGAGGCACCAGCTGATAAAGTTCCAAAGCTCTTTGTTACAGTAGACTTTAATTGTTTGGCTGCCATCTTCTATAAAATTATTTATTTATTTATTTCCAACTTAATATTCACTTTAAATCTTCTTAACTTCTGAGAAACACAGTCTTTTAAAGCAGTATTTAAAAAATCTCCCTAGATTCTATCAGCAGGCAGCAAAGAGTTAAAGCAGCAAGTAACATGCAAATTACCAACTGCAGAGGCACACGCTGAAAGTATCACTTTCGCTTTCCACTCGTTAACTTGTTAACAATTCGCCTCCATTTTCTTGCTGTTTTCAAGCTTGTTACAAAGTATCGGGGAATCGGCTTGGCTACTTGCTTAAAGTTCTCCCACTTTCGTTCTGTCCGGTATAATCCTTTATTGTCCAAAATAAATCTCGGCGTTTAGTCGTGGTGATTGGTTCCGCCAAAGCAGAAGAATCCTCGGATCTGGAGCACTTCGGGTTACTGGAGGGAACTTAACCCTTCAAACCCCTTTTTTCTCAGGGGCTTTAGGGAAATTCAACCTCTGCCCTCAGCTCACCCCTTCTCCTTCTCCCGAAGAGGGGGTTTTCCGAACCGCTGGGCAGCAGATTTAAGCTGTCCTAGCGATTCCACATAATCCAGAGGTTGGTGATCGTAAAGATCACCGCCATCACCTACGGTGCCAAACCGGAAGTCATCTATCACCAAATCCATTCATAAAAAATCTATCACCAAATTTATGAATGGATCAAAACCTCTTAATATCCCTTGAACATGCAGACCTTCATTTAGTTTTAATGATAGCTTCTTGTCCACAAACTTCTTCAGCTCTGGCGGGTGTGCTTTGCTTATCCTGCCTCTTCCAAGATGACCGCCTTGCGAAGCCTATTGCTTTGGTGTCCTGGTCTAATTGTGTTTCTGTGTTCCTACAAGTGACAGCAAATGAGATGCATTCCCAACAAGAAAGTATCATTACCTGTAATGTTTCCATTGTAGTAGTTGCCAGTTGTTGTTGTGCCTTCATCTCTTGTTCCTTGCGTTTAGCAGCAGCTCTTGTCAGCCTTTGTTCTTTTGAATCTAAACCCGTCGAGGTATTTCCAACACTTGTAATAAATCTTCTTCCATCACAATCTGTTCTTGTACCTGCTTCACTTCTCTTCCTTCACTTCAGCCTCCTTCTTCTAGCTTCCAATGGGGAAGACTTCCAACTTTTAATACCTCAACATAAAATTCTCTTGCTTTTCCAACTGTATTGAAACGATGTACTTTCCCTGCATAATATACTATTATACCAGTTGGAATATCCCATCTATATTCAATCTGATGTTTTTTAAGTTCATTCACCAGGAAGGCAAATTCCTTCCTAGCCCTTAACATTTTTGGTGGAATTTCCTTTAATATCAAGATATCTTGACCAGCAATCTGAATCTTCTCCCCCTTATATGAAGCTTGCAAAATCTGATTTCTCACTATTCTGTTTGTAAAATAAATAACAACATCCCTTGGCAACTTTTTGCCTTGCTATCCAAGAATTCACACGATATATTTTATCAATTTGATAAGCCACATCTGCTGGACGAGCTGCTAATATCTCAGCAAATACTTCAGAAAAATTTCCCTTAAATTCTCTTCCTTATTTTCTTTCAAACCTCGGATTCTAAGAGCAAATTCCATATTTCTGTATTGTATCAAAACTATTTCATCCTCTGTCTTTTCCATTTTACTTTGAAATTCATCCATTTTATTTTCTAATTTTGAATTATGTTGCTTAATTACTTCAACCTCCTCTTCCAATAAAATCACATTCGTTGCCAAACTTTGTACTGCCATTACAAATCCTTCTTTAACTTCTTTATTTCCCACTTGAATTTCTGATATCTGCTCTTTCATTTCAGACATCTCATCAGTTATAACTTTAAATTTTTCTTCTATAAAGCCTTTTAAGTTCTCTTGTAACGCCTCTAAATTCAATGTTCTAGTCTCTGCTGTATGAGCTGGAGAGGCACCAGCTGATAAAGTTCCAAAGCTCTTTGTTACAGTAGACTTTAATTGTTTGGCTGCCATCTTCTATAAAATTATTTATTTATTTATTTCCAACTTAATATTCACTTTAAATCTTCTTAACTTCTGAGAAACACAGTCTTTTAAAGCAGTATTTAAAAAATCTCCTAGATTCTATCAGCAGGCAGCAAAGAGTTAAAGCAGCAAGTAACATGCAAATTACCAACTGCAGAGGCACACGCTGAAAGTATCACTTTCGCTTTCCACTCGTTAACTTGTTAACAATTCGCCTCCATTTTCTTGCTGTTTTCAAGCTTGTTACAAAGTATCGGGGAATCGGCTTGGCTACTTGCTTAAAGTTCTCCCACTTTCGTTCTGTCCGGTATAATCCTTTATTGTCCAAAATAAATCTCGGCGTTTAGTCGTGGTGATTGGTTCCGCCAAAGCAGAAGAATCCTCGGATCTGGAGCACTTCGGGTTACTGGAGGGAACTTAACCCTTCAAACCCCTTTTTTCTCAGGGGCTTTAGGGAAATTCAACCTCTGCCCTCAGCTCACCCCTTCTCCTTCTCCCGAAGAGGGGGTTTCCCGAACCGCTGGGCAGCAGATTTAAGCTGTCCTAGCGATTCCACATAATCCAGAGGTTGGTGATCGTAAAGATCACCGCCATCACCTACGGTGCCAAACCGGAAGTCATCTATCACCAAATCCATTCATAAAAAATCTATCACCAAATTTATGAATGGATCAAAACCTCTTAATATCCCTTGAACATGCCGACCTCCATTTAGTTTTAATGATAGCTTCTTGTCCACAAACTTCTTCAGCTCTGGCGGGTGTGCTTTGCTTATCCTGCCTCTTCCAAGATGACCGCCTTGCGAAGCCTATTGCTTTGGTGTCCTGGTCTAATTGTGTTTCTGTGTTCCTACAAGTGACAGCAAATGAGATGCATTCCCAACAAGAAAGTATCATTACCTGTAATGTGTGTGTGTGTGTGTGTGTGTGTGTGTGTGTGTGTGTGTGTGTGTGTGCTCTGACCCTTGAACACTGCCTGGACAACTCCATGAAGTTTTCTTGGCAACATCTTCAGAAGTTAACTGCCCTTGCCTTCTTCTTCCTGGATCTGAGACAGAGTGACTGGTCCAAGGTCACCAGATATCTTCACACTCCAGGCAACCCATGTATTCCCTGGTTTTCATTTCCAACTTGAAATTCAATTTGTGCTGGAGAGCAATTTATGTTCCATCCTACCAGTGGTGGGTTTCACTTACCTTTGCTACCAGTTCGCATGTGCAGAGTTTATTTGATGATGTCCAGGCGGGTGGGTGGAAATTCTCACTGCCGTTGCTACTGGCTTGCCTGAACTGGGACAAACCAGTAGCAACCCACCATTGCATCCTACACACATTGATTGAATGCCTATAGATTTGGAAATTTTCTCAGTTGGGGAAGGGGATTAATTATGTACCATCAAGTTGGTACCATCAACTCTTAGCAACCACATAGATTTTCTCCATGATGATCTGTCCCTAAGCTGGTCTTTCAGTTTTTCCAATAGTGCATTCATCCCCACTATAACTCAGTCCATCCACATTGCTGCCCTTCCCTTTCTCTTTCCTCCTTCCTTCCTTCCTTCCTTCCTTCCTTCCTTCCTTCCTTCCTTCCTTCCTTCCTTCCTTCCTTCCATGTGCCACCCATCTCATCTAGAGTTGACTCTTGGCAGCCTACAAACATTAAAAACAATAAAAACAATAAATAGCAATAACATAATTAAAAGATGGGGAGAAGGGAGCATGAAGTACACAGGTGGGGTCTTCTCTTAATCTATTAGCAACCTCCAGAGTGGTTGCATGCTTGTTAGGGCTCCAGGCCAACTGGTAGAGCCAGGTCTTCAGGCCTTTACGGAAGGTCAGGAGGCTGGGTGAGGGTCTCACCTGGGGAGGGTAATGATGCCCCAATGGGCAGGAGCTATAGCAGAAAGGGCTACATGATCAAATATGGCTAATTGCTAATCTGCAAAGACCCAGTGTTTCTCAACTTTGGCAACTTTAAGAAGTGTGGACTTCAATTCCCAGACTTTCCTAGCCAGTTTGCAAGACAAACCATTTTTATTTATTTATTTATTTAATTTTGTCATAACAATATACACAAGCATAACACAAAAAGATATATAATATATAAACATATATATGAGGAGAAACAAGGAAGTATAAGCATATATATATATATAGGGAAAGAAACAATAGGACAGGAACGGTAGGCACGTTTGTGCTCTTATGCACGTCCCTTAAAGTCCTTTTAGGAATGGGTTGAGGTCAACAGTGGATAGATTTTGGTTAAAGCTTTTGGGGTTATGAGAAGAGACCACAGAGTCAGGTAATACATTCCAAGCACAGATAATTCTGTTACAGAAATCATATTTTCTGCAATCCAAACTTAAGCGGTTAACATTAAGTTTAAATCTATTGGTAGCTCTTGTGTTACTGTAGTTAAAACTGAAGTAGTCATTGGCAGGAAGGACATTACAACAGATGATACAACAATGCATATAAATCCAACATCTTGCCACAAACCAGGTTCCTAGCTAGGAACTTTTTCATATATAGCTGAATAGGGAAGTGTGTTTTTCTTTTAACTTATACACTGAGCTTCCTAACCTGTTGCTAACCTGCGATCTCAAATTGTTTGGGATCACAATTTGCAGGAAGCCCTGGGAATTCTAAAGGATGTGACCCTAGCATGCCTATGAAAGGAAAGGACATCAGGAAGGAAAACTTTAAACTGAGTCTGCTATTTTTAGTAAGAATTCAATTTTTAATACAAGCAAGGCTTTTCCTGAAAAAGAAGCTTCTACTACTTTATTCTCAAGAGGTTTGAACATATTTTAAATTTCTCAGTGGGGTATTTCTGAGCTTAATTGATTGTTAGAAGCAGTAGAGGGTGCTACTGCTATTGATTTTATTGTCTATTGTGCATCCTTTTACTTCTTGGTTGTTCACACTTACTAATCTGTCCAAGGGGAGTTGAGCCTTCCAGAAGTCTTCCTTTCAGACTTCGTTGATGGATGGGAAGCCAGGAAAACAATAGATCTCTAGAATATCAGTATGACCTGGAATCTCAGTAGATTTACAATTCCCTCCCACCCTCACCATGTAATGTGGTCATTGCATGGTTCCATACTATACCGCTATCTATAAGTCCTTTAAAAACCACAGCTCATTAATAGGCATTCCTTCAAAGCCAATCTTGAAGCTTTGTGCCAGCTGCTTTAGCTTCATCCATGATTCTGCAGAGCAATTTGTTTCATGCAGGGCAGCCCTGCAGGGTCTCAAATCTCCTTGGATGAGATTACGGCATGAAAAAGAAAGATTCGGATGAATTCCAGTTTGGGTATGAGATGGAGAGTACCAGTGGTGGGATTCAACCAGTTCGCACCACCTCGGGAGAACCGGTTGTTAACTTTCTGAGCAGTTTGGTGAATGATTGTTGGAAGAAATCATTAGGGCAGAGAACCGGTTGTTAAATTATTTGAATCCCACCACTGGAGAGTACCTTCCAGTTAAGAAATTTGACGTCCCATCATTTCTTCCTTGCTTGACCATTCTGGTGCAAAAGTACTACTTTTGGAATGCCTCAATAGCATGAAATGTGAAGTTCTCCTTAAAGATTGTTAGGCCAATCTTGGGAATTGTATTTGGTTCATAAATTAGATAAGGCTTTCCTTATCTAATTTTCCTTATCTATCTAATTTTCCTAAGTTAATTTAGATAAGACATTTCAAAAGGATACTGCCATGTTTTCATTTGACCCCAAAGACTAGTTTCCTAGCTCCTTTCTTTCTTTGTTCTGCCTGGAGGGGGGGTAACCATTGCTTTCCCACCACAAAGCTGCTTTCTCCACTGCTATCTTGTTTTTCTTTATGCAATGGTTGTAACTAAAGGTTGAAATGAAAGGTCTTTGGTGCACTCTGAGCTTGGTTGTTTTCTTGCAGACGTTTCATTTCCAATGAGGTAACCTCATCAGTGCTAGGTTAGACTAGCCCCGATGATGTTACCTAGTTTGGGTAATGAAATGTCTACAAGAAGACAACTAAACTCAGAGAATACCAACGCCATTCCTTTGATTATTCTTTGGACTTCCTTTGCTTGGTTGCTTGTGTTGTGGATTATAGTTGAGAACAATAGCAATGGCAATAGTCCCACATCTTGGATATGTAATAATAATAATAACAGAGTTGGAAGGGACCTTGGAGGCCTTCTAGTCCAACCCCCTGCCCAGGCAGGAAACCCTACACTATTTCAGACAAATGGTTATCCAACATTTTCTTAAAAATTTCCAGTGTTGGAGCATTCACAACTTCTGCAGACAAGTTGTTCCACTGATTAATTGTTCGGACTGTCAGGAAATTTCTCCTTAGTTCTAAGTTGCTTCTTTCCTTGATCAGTTTCCACCCATTGCTTCTGGTCCTGCCCTCAGGTGCTTTGGAGAATAGCTCGACTCCCTCTTCTTTGTGGCAGCCCCTGAAATATTGGAACACTGCTATCATCTCTCCCCTAGTCCTTCTTTTCATTAAACTAGACATACCCAGTTCCTGCAACCGTTCTTCATATGTTTTAGCCTCCAGTCCCCTAATCATCTTTGTTGCTCTTCTCTGCACTCTTTCTAGAGTCTCAACATCTTTTTTGCATCATGGCGACCAAAACTGAATGCAATATTCCAAGTGTGGCCTTATAAAGTGGTATTAACACTTCACGTGATCTTGATTCTATCCCTCTGTTTATGCAGCCCATACGTAACTGGCATAAATGTGCCAACAGCTCAGTTTGATATGACATACTTTTACAATAAAGTGTCAGCCCTGGAGCCATTGGCACTTCAGGGCTGCCTGTTGTGACCCAGGGCCAAGTAGGTAGTAGGAAGCTCAGTCCATGAAAAACAAAAACAAACCTTTATTTGAACAGCTGAGAGTTACTTCATTCCCAGCGTCATTCAACTAAATTAAACTAAATTCCTCCCAACACAAATTCCTCAGTCCTATTGCAAACCTTGGTCCAATTAGGCAAACTGCCAAAGGCCTTTCCTGGCAAACATTCAGAAGTCACAAAAATAAATGCAAGACGTAGACGAAGCAGAAGACAAAGCTACTAACACTGTTTTCTGGCAAAGCCCAAACGCCGTTGCTGGTCTGTTTTAAGCCTTATGGGAGGGGCCAATCATCTCTTGGCCCTACTCTCGAGTTGTCCTTTTTGCTTTAGCTTCTCTTGCCTTCTGGCAGCTCTTCTCATGCATGCACTACAACAGGCTCCTCCTGTTCCTCTGCCTCACTACTATCAGTCTCTGGAGGCTCTGGAGTCCGCACCTTACTCCCCGATGGCCCTGACCCCACTCTGCCTCTGATGTAGAACCCTTGTCCAGGCCTTCCCCTGATTCCAGGACTGACCAAGGGTGAAATTCAGCAGGTTCTGACAGGTTCTGGAAAACTGGTAGCGGAAATTTTGAGCAGTTCAGAGAACCGGTAGCGGAAATTTTGAGAAACGGCAAATGCCACCTCTGGCTGGCCCCAGAGTGGGGAGGGAATGGAGATTTTGCAGTATTTTTCCCCTGGAGTGGAGTGGGAATGGAGATTTTGCAGTATCCTTCCCCTGCCATGCCCACCAAGCCACACCCACAGAACCGGTAGTAAAGAAATTTGGATTTCACCACTGGGACCAACCCATTGTCCTCCAGAGACTCCTCATTGTCCGACTCCGCTGCCAGCTCTGCAGGGTGCTTGTGGACCACAACAAATACATAGAATCATGGGGCTAGAAAGGACTTCAGAGGTCTTCTAATCCAATACTACAGAATCTCTTTCTTTCTGCCCTAATGAAATCGGGTACAACAGAAAAGGAAGAACAGCAACTAATGTTTCAGCAGTTCGTTTGTTGTTCAACAAAGGCAGATATCGTTGAAGCTGTTCAGGGCTGCAAAACTCACATATATGACACCATACTCACTACACCTTTTATATTTCTGCCAGGTCCTAAAGAAGAAGCAACTGAGATACTGAGTTATTTTATACCTCTTGATCTGAAAAGCAGAATAACTTTTAAATCTGAGCATTATTTTAAATAGGGTTTGCCTGAACATGCAACTCCATGTTCATATCTATATCAGCTCCAAAGCAGGGACACAACTGAATAAGTATTAATGTGCTTAATTAAAAGGCAGTTAGAATTAAATAATCCAGTAAAACTTCACAATTATCCCAGCCAGCCAGAGTCACCAAGCAGTACCAAGTAATAAAGCCCTGAGTGAAGTGATGATATATTTTAGCTTCAGAAACTTATAGCGCTTGATGCCACCCGTAACTGGACACTCATATGTTCCTTCCATTAAACCCTGTCCATTTTCTGCAAAGATGGGGTCTTCACAAGTACAGCTAAATGCTCAAAGGCCAAGCAGCATCCACCTAAATCATTGCATAACGAAAAAACAGGTCCTTCCACAAAACTGGGGCCCCAGGCCTTAGCTCAGAATCAGATCTTCAAAGCCTTTTGAAAGTGTAGCAGAAGCCTGATCCCTGGAGGTAGAATATGCTACAAGCTGTGCATGCAGCAGAAAGGGCACATCTTCAAAATCCCACCAATGAGATTCTTCAGCCAATGTCCAGATCAGACTGTTAGAAACAGCTGGGGAAGAAGGTTGCTCAACCCAGTCCTAAGCCAAGAACTAGCACCTTAAATTGCAGCTAGATGCACATTTTATTTATTTATTTTATTTATTTATTTTGTCACAACAGTATATATAAGCATAAGCAAGAAAATAACTATATAATATATAAGCATATATATAAGCATAAGTATGTAATAACTATATTAATTGGATATAATGAAAGGAAACAGTAGGACAGGAACGGTAGGCACGTTTGTGCTCTTATGCATGCTCCTTACAGATCTCTTAGGAATGGGGTGAGGTCAACAGTAGACAGTTTTTGGTTAAAGCTTTGGGGATTTTTAGAAGAGACCACAGAGTCTGATAGTGCATTCCAGGCATTAACAACTCTGTTACAGAAGTCATATTTTCTGCAATCAAGATTGAAGTGGTTAATATTAAGTTTAAATCTATTGTTTGCTCTTGTATTGTTGTGATTGAAGCTGAAATAGTCTTCAACAGGAAGGACATTGCAATAGATGATTCTATGAGTTAAACACAGGTCCTGTTGAAGGCAGTGGAGTTCTAAGTTTTCTAAACCCAAGATTTCAAGTCTGGTGGCATAAGGTATTTTGTTGTATTCAGAGGAGTGGGGAACATTGGCAGCTAACAGACAGAATTATGGTGTAGAGACAGACAGACAGACAGACAGACAGAGCGATCGATCGATAGAGATAAGAGAGAGAGAGACAAAGAGAAAGAAAGAGTTAGAGTGAGAATGGGAATGAGAATCAGAATCAGAATCAGAAAGAGAGAGAGAGAGAGAAGTGAGAGAAACGGACAGAGAGGGGGTGAGCATCACAGAATTCCTGTTATCCCACAGGAACCCATTCTACATGGGCAAACTTGTAAAACAGGGTTCACAACACTGCAGTTATTTTTAGAGTGTGATGCCAGAACCATTCTTGAAAAGTACTTGGAGATAGGACGATTAAGTGGGTGGAGCAAGAATAGAACCTGAGTTTGATTTAAGAGGATTTAATTTTGTGAGTCATTCTATTAAATTTAATTAATTAAATAGGGCTAATATAATTACACCCTCATGTGTTCCATAGTTTTATTAATCAGGCATCTTAAAATGTCTCTTAGCAGATGTTTGTATTGTATGTGCAACAGCTTTTGAGGGGCACCGGCAAACACTGGCTGTGCTTTCTCATTTGATTCCTGCTTTTTTGCTTCTGTATTCGGGACCCCTTTTCCAATAATGTTTTCATAAGCTCATCTGACTACTGTATATATGCCAGAAGAGCATGTGAAAGATGTGCGATTTTGGCTTTTGGGGGGCTGATAACATTCATGAGGCTAAGTAGAATACCTATCATTAAGTATTGTATCATTAAATGTTAAATTTGTAGCCTATGACTATCATTAAGTGTTGTAAGAGTTGTACCTTAATGAAGGTATCTTTTCTTTTATGTACACCGAGAGCGTATGCACCAAGACAAATTCCTTATGTGTCCAATTAACTTGGCCATTAAAAAATTCTATTCTACTCTATTCTATTTAGAAGAGCATCTCGCTTTGTATATCAGGTGTTTGGAGCAAAGAGTAAGAGAAAACCATCAACTTTCATACAGGTTAGGTTGTCCTATGTCATCTGTTCATAAAATGAGCATCCAGTGATTCTGGAAAACACAAATGTCCAAGGTGGTACCATTCCTGCTTTTAATGTGCCAGCAATGAGGGTCCAGCATTGAAAACACTCATTTTTGCCAAGTTATTTGAATGTAATTGCTCCTGTACTTTGGTTTCTAAGCTTGATCATTTGATTCAGACAGGTAATGAATGAAAACAGTGTAACCTAGGACTCTATAAAGCTTTGATCTGAAATTGATTTAATAGAATCGCCAAATTAAATTAGCTCTTCAGCACATCAAACTGGATTCTTTCCAATCAGATTTGGAAGGGCTTCTCAATTCATTTTAGGAAACTGCATTAAATTGATCAATCTGACATTTTGACCTGAAGTGTTGCATTGAACTGATTTGATTTTCCAAATCAATTCAAATTAAATTGATATACATACTGAGTTAAGATTCAAGCAGGAATGCATGCTCCTAGAAATTATCCAAGATTAACATGTGGATGGCTGGATCCATGAGCTTTTATAAGTGGTAAATTAAACTTCCTGATACTCAAGAGCATTTAAGACAAATATCATCTCTATCTTGACACACCTTTAAGCTTCCTCCCAATAAATTATCCCTGATTTGAGATTGTAGCTATTATCCTTAAAGTAATGCATGGATTGGAAATCTTGTGGTCCAAGCTTCAGAAATCTCACTCCATGGACGAAGTCTGGCCGATACATTCAATTCATCTGTGTGACAGCTGTCTCCATAGGTCAATAACTCATGCCAATATTCTTTTCTTCCTGAGATTTAAATTTAAAATGCATCTTACAGTTGACATTAGCAACTCACCCTGGAAACATGGGCTCTCCAGACAAAAAAACAATGATCTCCTTCATGGTGGATTTCCATCGGTGCTTTCAGGAATGGTAGTCCTATAATACTCATGAATATATGCATCTGTCTTCCATTCTGATTATCCTACACAGGTGGATTTTCCTATGTCCCAAGTTTGATTCTTTGCCAGAATCTATCCTGGTAAAGAAACCAGGATGGAAGGAAACATTTGAAAAGGGATGTTTCACAAAACAAAGGGCTGCAAGCAAACAGTCTTCCTTGAAAAGTTAAAATAGTGTCATCCTCCAGAAAAGTCAGCATGACTTTCTCCGGTTTTCTGCATGTGTGTACTTAGATGACATTTCTGCTGAGCAAAAAGAAGCTACTTTTAAGGCACCCATACTGGTAGACAGCTGGAGAAAGCTATTATAGCCGCCTTATAGGCAGCAGCTTTCATGCTTCACCAAGGGGGGCATTGCTCAACCCAGCACATTTTGTGGATCATCTCTTTTTCAGTCCTTTGCACAGCTCTGACAGAAGCTCTTCCCATGATAAAAGTGGATGGCAGAGAAACCTCTTCTCCTCCCTCTGAATAAGTAAGTAAGTAAGTAAATGAAGAAGGTTCAAAATAGCAAATGTATCATCTCTGTCTGTACTACACATGACACCTTGCCCTTCTTCAGCTGAAAGGACCAAAGAGAGAGGGGCTCTTCACTTCCCTGAGAAGAATTTTACTTATTCATTGGCATTTTCAAGTACATCTCTTTTTACTTCAGCAAGATATGGGACCCAAGATGTAGCAGAAGTGGGTAATTTGCATCAAAAAATCTTCAATAACCTCTAACCCTGTTTTGTCTAGCTTAGAGCCTCTCTGGGAGTTGTTGGAATTCAGTCGACCAATGGCCAGAAATCATTGGCCTGAGGGAAACTTACAAAAAGTTCTAAAGTTACAAATAATGAGATGGATAATGAATAATTAAAAAGGTTGTCCACAAAGAATCTAACCAGAGAAAGTAGGGTTGTGTGTGGCTTCAAAGAGTCCTGATTCTCTCTGACAAAATTTCTTATGGAGAACCCTTTCAGGGCTATATTATGAAGAATATTTGCTGCCTCCCTGCCTGCAGTCTAAAATGCTTCAACTTATCGAAGCTTTGCTCCTTCTTGGCATGGATCGCCTCTTTATGGACCTTGGTAAAAGGCCAATCTTGGTGAAGAAGCTGTAAGAAAAGAAGTGGCAGTGGGTTTTTTTTTCCTCCCTTGAAGACATTTAGGTTCTCATTCAAGAAGCTTCTTTAGTTTCTCCAGAATTAAACAAGCTTCTTGGATGAGAAGCAAAACATCTTCAAGGAGAAACAAAGGAAATCCAGTTGCCTCTTGAGAAAACATCTTTTGGACTACTGGATGGAATACTTAAAGTCCCAGGCCTCTGGTAGATCGACCGAGAAGACACATACCACGCATGAGGGTGAGAAGGGAACTTTTATATGAAGAATCAAAGTTGTGAGATGATGCATTTCATTGGCTGTTTATTCATATCCATCTCAGACAGAACTCACAGACCCCTCCAGCATTTTCTATGAATGAAATTGAAGTTGCAACTGGGTACAATATTTGCAACAATGCCAGACACAGCAGAAAAGATGTCAAATTGGCCCAGGGCTCCCAAAAAGCAATGAAGGCTCAGAGTTGGTCTCTACTGGATTCATAAATCTATTTTGTATTCACCCTTTTAGAGTTTTCCACAGTCCTAATCTTTTCATCATTTTATAAAGGTGTTCTGGAGATTGGACCCAAATATCTGTTTGAGGTGTGCTTTAGTTTGGCATGTCCTTAATTTAGCTTTATTGATTGAAGAGCAATTTACAAAACCCACTCAAAACTGAAATAGCTTGAAGTATCCTATAACTGTAACAGAGTTGGAAGGAACCTTGGAGGTCATCTAGTCCAACCCCTTGCTCATGCAGGAGACCTGAACTAGGGATTCGAACCGCCGACCTTTCTGATCGACAAACTCAGTGTCTTAGCCACTGAGCCACCTAGTCAGGCTTTATCCATCCTTTGTACTTAAAAAAGTCAAGTAAATGTGTGTTTTGGTACATTTACACTGCATAAGATCTATGCCGCAATACCATTCAATTCTGAACTGTGAATTTTACCAAGAGATAGAGGTAGTCCTTGACTTACAACCACAATTGAGCCCATCATTACTGTTGCTAAGCAAGACAGTTGTTCAGTGAGCCTTGTCCCAACATTTCTTGCCACAGTCGTTAAGCGAATCACTGCAGCTGTCAAATTAGCAACACGGTTGTTGAGTGAATCTGGCTTCCCCATTGATTCTGCTTGTCAGAAGGTCACAAAGGTGGATCCCATGACCCTAGGGCACTGCAACCGTCGTAAATATGAGTCAGTTACCAAGTGTCTGAATTTTGATCATGTGACCATGGGGGATGCTGCAATGGTCATAAGTCTGAAAAATGGTCATAAGTCCCTTTTTTTCCAGTGCCATTGTAACTTTGAATGGTCAATAAACAAACTGTTTTAAGTCGAGGACTACAAGTGCATGCAAAGATAACATCCCACAATTTGAATAAAATATACAGAGAAAATTGGCATCTAGACATGTAGATGTTTCCTCCATAGCTTTTGGATTTATCCTCTGATGGCTGTTCTGACCCAGCCTTAGTAAAAACAAGAAACAGACTCCAAAAAAACCCTTTTTATTTATCTCCTGTGAATTAATGGCATTCACACACTGAAAAGTCCAAGCAATAATCCTTCAAAGAGTTAACTGCAGTAACAGACCTTATCAGTTCCTTGCGATAATTGCCAGGCCGTGAGCTCCCATCCAATGAGCCAAATCTTCAGAAATCTGAACTGTTGTCTCCTATGACCACCGCTCCCCTTTCCTTCTATTTATTCCCCAGCCAGGGAGAGGCCATTCAGCATCCACATGTGCCTTGCTTCCTGAGTCGACTCCTTGTCCTCAGTTGTCCTCCTCTCCTAACAGGTGCCTCTGGAACAGGCCCCAGCTGTTCTTCCTCCTCACTTATCTCAGCCTCCAATGGCAGCTGCCTCTCCAGTGGCTGGGAAATGTCAGACAGCCCTGGCTCTATCTCTGCCTCCGACACAGAGCATCCATCAGAGCCTTCCCCAGCTGGCCCAAGTTCCTCTCCAACCTCCTCATCGTCCAAGTCTGCCGCCGGCTCCGCCGGCAGCTGGAGGGCCACAACAGTGGGTTAATTTCTAATTGAAGATCAGATGAATATGAGAAGTAAGAAAAATTCAAAATTTGCCCAAGATTATCAAATGATTAAGAAGATAATGGAATAAAAATGTTCTTGGGTGGCTTCTTTCTCAGAATTATATACTGTATGAAAGGGATAGGAGAGGTTGAGGGAAAGAGGAGCCATCTGCAGTCTCATTGAAGGGTACAATCAGCCTGGAGTTGTGGGTGTTGATTATGTCTCCCCATCAGTGTATAGATCTGACATGAAGAATGACCTATTCCTAGAACCAATTCCATTTAAAATCTTGGCACACTCGCAAAACGATCTTTTGCAGTGGAGTGGCAATTATTTAACAGCTGTGAGAAGGAAAACTAACATGAGTCACCACAAAGCACCTGGATATGTGAGAGGCAAAATGTTAGTCTCTCCCTCTGTCAATTTCAACAATACAGATGTAGGTTCAAGAATTCGGGATTGACTTTCTGGAGAGGGGATGGGCAGTTTGTGGATTCAGTATGCCACAAGACCCACAATCTCTCTTTTTTTTTTTAATTTGCATCTTCAGAGTTGTCTCTTTCAAAAAAAACCAGAGATGATTATTTCAAAATAGGAGACATAAAAAAGAACTAGAGTGCAGAATAGCAGTCTAATGGGTGGACTAAAAACGGTCTAAGCTCAAGAAAAGCAAGAAATCCTAATTAAGCCCCTCTGATTCTGAGTCTCATCACTTGGAGCCAACATTTCCAGTCGTGAAATCTGAACCGGTTTACTACCGGTTTGTTGGCTGCACATGTGTGCTGTGTGCGTGGATGCACAGTGCGCACCACGCACCAAATGCAAGGTGCATGCATGTGCACTGCACACAAAAGGAGGCATTGGCTAAGTAGAACAGTGTGTGTGTGTGTGTGTGTGTGTGATCAGCTGTGGCATGTAATTTTTTTTCTTTTAAAAGCATTTTTTTTCAACCTATTTGGTTGAATAGGTTGTAGAAAAAATGCTTTTAAAAGTTAAAAAAAGACTCTGATGATTGTGCAGCTCAGCTGTGACAGTCAGAGCCTTTTTTTACTTTTTAAAAGCATTTTTTACAACCTATTTTGCCGAATAGGTTATAAAAAAATACTTTTAAAAGTAAAAAAAAACGCTATGACGATCAGGCAGCTCAGCTGGGATCATCAGAGCCTTTTTTTTAACCTTTTAAGAACATTTTTAAAAGAAGCAGCAAGCGGGGGAGTGGGCAACCGAGCGATTGGGTGGGCATGAATGGCGGGGGAAGGATTTTTTGCTACCGGTTCTCCAAATCACTGACCGCCATCACTACCGAATTGGCGGATCCAGGCCGAACCGGGAGCATTTCACCCCTGATCATTTCCCCTGTCTCAGGATTAAATGCAGCTCATAACTGTCCCTAGAAATGAGGTAGATGGAAAATGTGATTTCAAGAAAAAGCAGTTAATACATAGAAAGCTATTCTTTCCAAGCTGAAGGTCCCAGGTTCAATATTGCATTAACAGGAGGATACAATCAAGATCACGTGAGGTACTAATACCACTCTATAAAGCCTTAGTAAGACCACATCTAGAATACTTCATCCAGTTTTGGTCACCACTCTATAAAAAAGATATTGAGACTCTAGAAAGTGCAGAGAAGAGCAACCAAGATGATTAGGGGACTGGAGGCTAAAACATACCATGAATGGTTGCAAGTACTAGGCATGGTAGTCTAGCGAAGAGAAGGACCAGGTGAGACATGATAGCAGTGTCCCAATATTTGAGGGGCTGCCACAGAGAAGTGGGGGTCAAACTATTTTCCAAAGCACCTGAAGGCCAAACGAGGAATAATGGATGGAAACTGATCAAGGAGAGATTCAACCTAGAAATAAGGAGAATTTTTCTGACAGTAAGAACAATCAACCAATGGAACATCTTGCCTTCAAAAGTTGTGGGAGCTTCATCACTGGAAGCTTTGAAGGAGAGACTAGATCACCATTTGTCAGAAATGGTGTAGAGTGTCCTGCTTGGGCGGCCGGTTGGACTAGAAGATTTACAAGGTCCCTTCCAACTCTGTTTATCTGTTAAACCTGATGTCTCCAGAAATTTATTGCTATTCAATGTAAGAAACTTCCTTCTTCAAGCTGCTGCCCTTTCAATGATTTGAACCATTATCTCTCTGAACCACAGGAAGAATGGCCATTGGCCAATAACCAGGGAAATGAGAAGACTCTGAAATCAGATTCAAATCCCTCCTTAGCCATGAAAGCCAGCTGGGTGACCTTGGACCAGTCACTCAATCTCTTAGCCCAGTGCTGATCCAGATGGACAAGTAGACAGATTCCTATATTCCATCCCTTAATAAAATCCAAATATCTTATTCTGTCTACACCCATCTCTAGATATAGAATTGGAATCCCAGAACCAGTAGATAAAAGAAATCAAAATCAAGGCATTTCAAAAACTGAGAATTAACATAGTGTAAGAGAAGGAGTGGCACAACCTGGTGGTGGAGTTAAAAGAGGGATCAGCCTAGAATTCCTACATAGCCACATGCAGATTAAGCTCAATCTTCCCTTGAATTCAGTTGACCCTTATCTACTATGAGCAGGGGCTAACTTTAATTGAGCAGATTCCTCTGCATAGCTGTTTAGCAATAAATCAGTTTATAATTGGTCTTTCATGCATGGACCTGGTCTTTGTATGCCTGACACATACAGTAGATACACACATCAATACATACCCTGTTCTCTTTCAGGATAAGATAGCTAAGTGAATAGGGAGGGGGGGGGAGAAAGATGGAAAATCTCTACTTTAAAAAATCATGGTATTATTTGACAGTCTCAATTTCCCTTTTCTCTCCATGATGGTTCATAAATAATATTTGTATGGAAAAGTACCGTTTTTGCAATCACCCGTAAATCAAATAAGAGTGGCAGATCCTTTTTCACTTCTTGGCATAGATTGAAAATGATCTGTTTTCTTTGGGATATTCAGTAAAGGTCTGTGGAAGGCAAACATCAGCCAGATTGGGTTTTTTTTTCTGCTGGATTGAAGATGCCTGTGGATTTTTTTTTTTAAAAAAGACTTCAGGCAGTGTGATCAGTGGCTTATGGTTTTTGTTCCCCCTTCCCCTCTCCCCAGTCAATAGAGCTCCTGAAGTCAATGTACTAGTGTGAGGAATAACAGCTGAAAGATAAACCTTCTTGTCAAGGTTTTTAAAACAGCCTCTGCGCTTTTTATTTTGCTGGGCATTTCCATCCAGTTCTAGAAAACCGCACAAAACTTACAAATTTATAAGGAACATTGTGGAGGCAAAGCAGAGGGCCAATTTGGTCTAGCACCGTGATGGTGAACCTATGGCATGCGTGCCAAAGGTGGCACACAGAGCCCTTTCTATAGGCATGCGAGCCATCGCATCAGCTTAGCTCTGCCGTGCATGCACATGCGCTTCCTGCTGGCCAGCTGATTTTCAGGTCTCTGTCATGCATGTGTGTGTGGGGCAGAATACATGCGGGAGATACATGCACATGCATGGGGGTTGAACGTGCATGCTTGGGGCGCAACGGGGGTTGTGCGCGCATGCAAGGGGGCACACGTGGGGCATGCATGCGCAGGGGGCAGGGCGCACTCGGAGTGGGGTGGAGTTGTGCACGCATTGCATTATGGGTGTGTGCGCACGCATGTGCATGCTTTCAGCACGGTGCCAAAAAAGTTAACCATCACTGGTCTAGTGGTTAAGACTCCAGGGTAGAAAGTGGGAGAGTGTGAGTTCAAATCCCACCTTAGCCATGAAACCCACCTGGATGACCTTCGGATCGGTCTCTCTCTCTCTTTCAGCCCAACTTGCTTCACAGGGTGGTTGTTGTGGGGAATATAGGAGGAAGAAGTTGTGCAAAGGCTCTTATGGCCAGAACTACCACCTACTTTTCCACTAGGAGTCATGAATCCAGAAGAACCCTCCGATTTATTTATTTTATTTATTTATTTAATCAAATTTTTATACCGCCCTATCTCCCGAAGGACTCAGGGCAGTTTACAGCCCGATAAAAATACAAATATAATACAAGATAAAACACTAATTAAAAAACTTATTGAAATAGGCCAAAATTTAAAATTACAATTAAAATGATAAAACCCCATTAAAATTAAATTTAAAATTAAAATTCTAGTCCAGTCCTGCACAAATAAATAGATGTGTTTTAAGCTCGCGGCAGAAGGTTCGAAGGTCAGGAAGTTGACGGAGTCCTGGGGGAAGTTTATTCCAGAGGGTGGGAGCCCCCACAGAGAAGGCCCTTCCCCTGGGTGTCGCCAGTCGGCACTGCCTGGCAGACGGCACCCTAAGGAGTCCCTCCCTGTGAGAGCGCACGGGTCGGTGGGAGGCAATCGGTGGCAGCAGACGGTCCCGTAAGTAGCCTGGCCCTAAGCCATGGATTGCACACTGGATCTGTTTTGGGTAGTGCGATCACATCTAGCATCAAAGATGGTCAGCCTGCATACTGATGAAAATTCATCCCATGGTGATTAATAATCTCACTTAGCAACTTCATGTAAATATTGAGGAGCAGAGAAATTTTCAAACCCTATAGCATCCCTCAGCTCCATCTCCGTACATGCAGAAAATATCACATTAAACTTTTTGCTGCATGCCTTCAGCTGCTCCAGAATCTATGTTGAGGCATAATTCAAAGTTTTGCTGAAGGATTTTCATAATGCTTATTTTATTTAGGATCTACCTCTTTCCATGTTACCTTTCTATACTATAAAATTGGAAAATGGGACTCTTTTCTGTTCAACTCTGGTCAATTAATTTTGATGGAACCAAATGGAAGGCGATTCTTAGCAGCCTCACTAAATCAGAAAATCATTGGTTCATAGTGGTGCAAATTTTATTTGATGTCTTATTTTACTCAGTAAATTTCCTGCTATCGCTATGTAACTTTCTTAACAGTTATTATTGTATTTTATTGGTTGTTTACCACATAAGTATGACTCATGGGTATAAATCGTAGTAATATAATTTACAACAATTATATAGATAAAAGTAACAGTGAGGTTGATGAGTTTTTTAGGGCTGCCTTTCATTTTTATGAAAGGACAATCCTATAAGCGGCAATTAATCAGCTGATTAATTGAAGCTGTGCACTTTTGCGTCTAAAAATTTGTGATTTAAGGATGTTGTAAGTCATTATCAGGGGGGCAAAAGAGACATAAAATTCTGATAATAGCACATTCTAGAGCAGTGTTTCTCAACCTAGGCAACTTTCTGAAACGTGCTCTAGAACAGGGGTTTCCAACCTTGGCAACTTTAAGACTTGTGGATTTCAGCTCCCAGAATTCCTCAGCCAGCTTTGCTTTGCTAGCTAAGGAATTCTGGAAGTTGAAGTCCACAAGTCTTAAAGTTGCCAAAGTTGGAGACTCCTACTCTAGAATGTGCTATTATCAGGATTTTATGTCTCTTTTGAAAACTCTGAGAATATCCCAGCCTATGGTCATGCTGGCTAGGGAATTCTGGGAGTTGAAGTCCATACATCTGAATTTTTTTAAGGTTGAGAAAGACTGTTCTAAAGGGGTAGGAATGGGCAATTAAAAAAAAATATGTATTTTCTTGCAGCCATCATATGAAAGATTAGAGATGATTAGACTTCTTTGGAATAATCTCCAAAGAATATACTGGTAGTTGCACAGTCAGACTAATCCTGCTCAATCTCTTTTCCAACTATATGAATATTTTTCAGAGCTGTGATTTTCAACTCAAGAGTGTCTTGGACAACTTTCTTATTTCGGATTTATAAAAGAAATGTGTTATACCTAAGAAGGCATTCCTGTGAAAAGATAAAGAGGGAATGACAATAAATACTGGTAATCTTCTGGGACATTACTTAAAAAGAATAAACAGCAAGTCTTTAAGATTTATACAGTTGGCTTATTTGACCAAGACTAAAATAAATATGATGAACTTTCTTTTCTAGCAGTTTTTAATTATTTTTTCTTATCCACGACTGAAGGGTGAGGTTTTAAAGATTTGTTTGCAGATAAAATATGGGAAAATATATGATGTTAAAATTGAAGGGAAGTTAAATTTGCAAAGCGGTTCCTGAGAGGAGATGAAGATGAAATGATAAGAAATTAATTTGGGGAACATTGTTTGATGAGATTAAATTTCAATATTTCTGATAGCTCCTAATGGATTTTTTCTGGTTGAAAGATGAGGCTTTAAAGATTTGTTTATAGATATGACTTAAGCTATGGAAAAAAAGAGTGTTGTTTTTTTTTTAGAGAAAATGATAAGTTCCTGGATAAAGTAAATTAATGTGAAATTGATTTACTTGTTTAAGGTTAATAAATTTATATAAGATTAAATAGATACACACATATGCACACACATTTCTGGTAGCTCTTACTTTTGCTGATTAAGATTGAATGATGAAGCTTTGCTCTTTCCCAATAGATAAAGATGAGATATGGTATGAAAAGATTTTGGATTGAAATGTTAGAAAAAGTGATAAGTTATTGAAGTTGTTTGCACTTGACTTGATAAAGCCAGAAGTCTCTCTCTCTCTCCCTCCCTCTCTTTCTCTCTCTCTCTCACACACACATTCTTTTATATATTTTACATATTTCTCTTCCTTTCCCCCTCCTCCCTTTTTCTCTCATCACCTTCTACTTTTCTTAGTTTGCATTACTTTTTATTTTTGTATTTTTAAACTTCAGTAAAAATTATAAATGACAAAGAGGTGTTCTTCTTCGGAGCATATTGTCTTGCAGGGGAAATTTCTATCAGTGGCACATTTTTTTATACTGGATCTCAGGGGTGAGAAATACCTTCCTTACTGATCCGGAAGTGCATGCACCATGCACATGCGCGCTTGCTTCACTCTTTCCATATTCCACTCAGATCTTCTGCGCATGCACAAAATTTTCTGCACATATGCAGAAGGTAAAAAACACATTAAAACCAGGAAGTAATGACGTTTGGGTGGGTGGGTGGAGCTTTGCTCCACCATCGCTACTGGATTGCCAAACTACCGGCCACAATCGCTACCGGATCGTGTGATCCGGTCCGATCTGGGAGCATTTTACCCCTGCTGGATCTCCTGAACTAAGTGATGAAAGAATTTAATTCTTAATTTAAGAATTTAAGTGCCCACATATTAGGGTTTCAAATTTCAGCTTTTCATTTTGCTATTCCTTTCTACAAATGAGAATTAACCACCTCTGTAGCCTTGCCGAAATATTCCCAGGGACTTCTACTCCAAAAACTCACAGTCAGCATAGTCAATGAAATTTTGAGACGTGATATGAAGCAAATCTGAAGGTCAGCAGACTGGGGAAAGTAATCTACATGCAATGAGAAAGAGGGTCTCTAGAGGTTGCACAGCATTTTGGATGTCATTCAGAAAAGGTGCTTTAGAGCATGTGGGAGCAGGAATGTCACACCGGTCTGTGTCTGATGGTGTCAGACAGTATTCCCTGTTGAAAGGAATAGCACAATCTTGCACAAAGCTGCACCTGCTTTGAAGAGTTGCAGATAGGGATTACATTTTGCATTTCCTTGCTCTATACAAAGATATTTTCCAAATTATTTGCACAGCTCTAAATTGTATAAAAAGGAACACGGTGGCTCAGTGGCTAAGATGCTGAGCTTGTCAATCGAAAGGTCATCAGTTCAGTGGTTCGAATCCCTAGTGCTGCGTAACGGGGTGAGCTCCTGTTACTTGTCCCAGCTTCTGCCAACCTAGCAGTTCGAAAGCACGTAAAAAACAATGCAAGTAGAAAAATAGGGGCCACCTTTGGTGGGAAGGTAACAGCGTTCCGTGGGCCTTTGCCATTTAGTTATGCTAGCCACATGACCATGGAGATTTCTTTGGACAGCGCTGGCTCTTGGGCTTTGAAACGGAGATGAGCACTGCCCCCTAGAGTTGGGAACGACTAGCCCATATGTGCTAGGTGAACCTTTACCTTAAATTGTATAGGAGAATTTCAAGAAGCAAATCAGTTTATTGTGCCTACTTAAAAAATCACCTGTTTATTTTTTTAAGGAACAAGATTAATAGGTATATAACAACTATGTGTCTTTTTAAGTGTTCTATAGTACATCAGTAGGAACATTGTAGGAATCACTCAGTAGAAGCTTCTACAGTTCCATTTCGAAAATTTCAGCAAACATATTTATTGCCAGCATGGGAAGATGGGCTAAAGTTGCTGGCAACAAACATATTTGCTGAAACATTTGAAATGGACCTCCTTCTGTTCTTATTTTAGGCAATAGCAATAGATCTCCTCTTTATCTGCCTGAATGTGGCTCTCCTTCTAGAAAGAGCTATTTGTGAGGCAAATACAAATAAAAGAAGTAATGCCAGAACTAGTTCAGAAGATGATGATGGGAGGGTAAAGTTTTGTGATATAAAAAAATTACTTCCAATTAGTCTCCCCATTCCCCATAAGTTTATCAGAGCACCCTACAGCAGGGGTGTCAAACTCAATTTGATTGAGGGCCGCATCAGGGTTGTGTTTGACTTTGGTGGACCAGGGTAGGTGTGGCCAGGGTGAGTATGGCCAGCTCGACATCACTCATATCAGGGGCACCTGTGGTAGCACAAGTGCTCTGCCAGCAAAAACAGGCTCCCGAGCTCCATTTTTGGCTGTGACTGCAACCCTCTGCCAGAGAAAAGGTGCCCTCCCAAGCTCCATTTTCACTGGCAGAGGCACCATGGACCAGACCTTTGCTGTTTCCAGGGCAGCCTCACAGGCCAGATCTAAGCACCCTGCAGGCCAGATCTGGCCCCCGGGCCTTGCGTTTGACACCCCTGTCCTACAGTTTCTGCCATAAAATAGTTTCTTCTGATAATTGTATTGATACAGTTTGGCATTGTATCTTTTATTATTTTGTGGTCCTTGATGCTCTCTAAGCTTGGTTGCTTTCTTGCAGAATTTCATTACCCGATTAGATAACATCATCAGTGCTAGAAGAGAATGAATTGCTCTCTATTTATGTACACATGGCTTGTCCCAGGGGTGAAATGCTCCCGGTTTGGACCGGCTCACCCGATCCGGTAGTGATGGTGGCTGCCGGTTCGGAGAACCGGTTCAAAAATCCCCGGCCCTGCCCCCCACTTCTGCTGAGCCGCACCATCAGCAGAGGTTTTTGGTTTTTTTTTTTACTTTTAAAAGCAGTTTTTCTTCAGCCGAAAACATGCCTTTAAAAGTAAAAAAGAAGCCTTTGAGGATCCTGCCCCTCAGCTGAGATCGGCAGAGCCTTTAAACTTTAAAAAAAATTGTTTTTAAAGGCTCCTCTGGTGATCTCACCTGAGTTCCTCATCAGCAGAACCTTAAAAAACATGTTTTCTACAAGTAGAAAACTTCCTTTTAAGAGATTCTAAGGCACTTACCTGATTACTGATCTAACGCATGGCTTTCCCAGCCCGAAAGGAGCAGTTTCACTTTCAGCACCACACAGAATCAGTTGCTAGCTAATCTATTTCCTCAGCGATCAGCTAATGCTGGCTGGCTTTGCTGGCTGAGGAACTCTGGGAATTGAAGTCCACAAACCTTAAAGTTACTAAGGTTGGAGACCCCTGATCTAAAAAATATAAATAAAATAAAATAAAATAATAAAATAAAATATTTGTGTAGCTTTCTGAGATTTGGTGTGTTTCTGTAGTGTTTCACTCTAACTACACAAACATACAAAATCTCACAAAGTTGTATGTGGCAATTTGTGTGTGTGTGTCAGTTGTGTTGTGTTGTGCGTGTATAAAGTGTGAAAGTTGGTGTTTGAGCTTTTTGTGGCTGTGTGAGGTTCCTGCTTGTTGCAATTTTGTGTGAAGTGCAGCTACTTTTACGTTGTGTGTGTGTCAGTTGTGTTGTGTTGTGTTGTATGTGTGTAAAGTATGAAAGATGGTTTTTGGTACCACTTATTGTTTTGTATACTTTGTTTATTATTTTTATTATTTATTGTTATTAGCCACACCCACCCAGTCATCTGACCACCAAGCCATGCCCACCAATTAAGCCACGCCCACAGAACCGGTAGGGAAAATTTTTAGATTTCACCCCTGGCTTGTCCTCTTAGTGGGAGTATTTTTGGTGGTTCCTTAATTAGATTGTTGTTTACTGTTTGTTTGTCTGAGTTGATAGTGCCTTGATTGGGGTGTTGTTTATAGCTTGGTAGTATTAACCTTGGTGTTAATCTCTGCTTATTTGAGTGTTGCTTGCTGGTGAAGGTGTGTTTTGGTGTTTCTGTTTCTCTTTTTAGCTTTTTGATTGTCTCTTTTGAATGGTATGTAGGTGTTGTTTATCTCCATATGCCTGTTGATGGCTGATTTGTCTGCGTCTTAGGCTTCCAGGAATTCTCTAACCTTCTTGGACTTGCTTTATTAAGGATGCTCAGTTTCCCAATTGAAACTATGATTAAATCTGTCCATATTTATGTTTACGTTTATGTTTATTCAATTTCTATACCGCCCTTCTCCCGAAGGACTCAGGGCGGTTTACAGCCAACTAAGAACAATAAATACAAAAATTAAAAACAGATTTAAAAGCATAATTTAGATAGGCTGAATATACTAAAAACTATTAAAATCCCCATTAAAACTATTAGACAAGTCCTGCACGATGGAATAAAAGAGTTTTCAACTCACGCCGGAAGGCCCGGAGGTCAGGGAGTTGGCGTATCCCTGGGGGTAGCTCATTCCAGAGGGCTGGAGCCCCCACAGAGAAGGCCCTCCCCCTGGGGGTCGCCAGTCGACATTGTCTAATTTTGCGCAATTAAGGAGTTTTCATCATGCTGCTAGTTGATGTTTATTATTTTAACAGTTACTTAAGAAGTAAAATTGGAAATAAGTCCTCAGAATTGCTTGTTCTTCCCCCCACCCCCTCTTCTGCATTCTAGTCTTTAAAACAAACCTACACTGGCTTACTAGCCAGAAATAATTGATGAGAGATGGATCAAAAGTGAAAAAAATGTCTATTTATCTTTTGTTTTCTAATGATTATGAATATGGAATACTATTCTCTTTGGAATTCAAAAATACCATGTTTTCCCCAAAATAAGACTGGGTCTTATATTAATTTTTGCTCCAAAAGATGCATTATGGCTTATTTTCTGGTTAGGTAATATTTTGGGGGAAATACAGTACTAAATGCCTCCATCTGGTTGACAATCTTAACTGGGGCTTATTTTTGGGGTAGGGCTTATATTGTGAGCATCCTGAAAAATCATTCTAGGGCTTATTTTCCAGTTGGGTCTTATTTTCAGAGAAACAGGGTACTAGTAAACGCAGAAAGGCTGGGGAAATCATCAGTGTGAATGAGTTAAAGCATTATTAACCTCTGTCATGTTTGAAGGCACTGATGCCAACCTATGGCAGGGAATGAAATCCTCATGACTCAGCTAGAAGCCAGGCAACAAGACTTTTGCTATAAGACTGCATATGAGAATTTAGTCGTACAGTCATATCATCAATCAAAGCTAGTTTGCTTTCCAAAAAGCAGAATGGACTCAATTGCTTCTTATTACACTTTTGCTAGTAGTTCATTATATCATTGTTTTTTTCATTTTGACAACCAGTTTGTTATTGTAGTTAAAATGCTAGGCTGAAGCTGGAGAGATCCTGATTCAAATGCTAGACTGGATCACTTTGGGCTAGTCAGGAACTCTCAGCCAAACCAAGTTTGCAGGATACTTACGGGAAGGGAAGCATTAACGGTGGTGTAAATCAAATAAACGAAGGTAAATATACATGTTCCAGGATAACGTTACAGGATCCAATCTGATTTAGTCAACTTTTCTGAGTTGAAGGCTCTGCCTTACTCCCCTGTTTAACTGAGAAGATCTGAGTGATTCCCCCTCTGCTTTTGGTCCATTTTTCAAGGGTTTCAGGCATTTGAAAAAGAAATGAGAGAGAAATATTGTCAATTTCACCTTTAACAGTCCGCTTCAACCCCAATGGCTGCAAATCATGCTGCCAAGATTTTAGAGCAATTTGGTTCCATCTCATTTTGGAGATGGAGTGACCTCTGTGTTTGAGGATTTTTTTTCTCCAAAAAATTCATACTTTCCAAAACTGTAATTTTAGCATTGCAGACACAAGTTGTTTGCAAATGGGGTGCTGGGAACCACAACACACCTCAGGTTGTGCTGTCCTGATCCGATGGAACAGACACTTTCTCAAGGCAGAAACTGCAAGTGGAAATGATAAGGAGTTAAAAATAGCAATGTAGGATTAAAGACTAGGACAAATATTTGGCAATGGAATAGTCTCTGTGACTCTGTCTGTCTTCCCCCCTCCCCAGAGTTACTTTGGGAGAACTTGGATGATCAGTTTTCAAGAACACTATATCTGCAATCTTCTATTGAAGATCCTGAAGTGAGCAGAGTTTTGGAATTGATGTCTTCCAAAGTCACCTCCAGCTCAAATATTTTACGATGCTGTGATCCACTCCTCCTCTTGATAATTAGACTGGCTGGTTGAAAAGATTTCCCCAGCTTAAAACGACAACACATTTTTGTTCCGTTCACTTCAAATAACTGGATGTCTCAATAGCCACTCCACCAGAGGTGTGTTTCAGCAGGTTCTGACCAGTTCTGGAGAACTGATAGTGAAAATTTTGAGTAGTTCGGAGAACCGGTAATAAAAATTCTGACTGGCCCCGCCCCCATCTATTCTCTGCCTCCCAAGTCCCAGCTGATTGGTAGGAAATGGGGATTTTAGAGTATCTAAAATGGAGTGGGGTGAGAATGGAGATTTTAGAGTATCCTTCCCCTGCCACGCCCACCAATCCATGCCACGTCCACCAAGCGACACCCACAGAACCGGTAGTAAAAATTTTTGAAACCCACCACTGCACTGCACACTTTCTTTCTGCCAACTCCTCAAACATTTATCCTAGTAGGAAAAATGCCTTAAGCATTTTCCTCCTAGTTATATTTCTTTTAAACATTTATGAGTTGTTTTTTAAGATCCAAAGTGGCTTTTTCTTCCCAAAAAATGTTTGTGGAAGAGGGAACACTGTAGACTTTTTTGGAGAATCTGTAGATTCTTTATATTTGAAACTGTTGTTTTGCCCGATTTCTTTGAATCTCTTACTGGATCTCTTACTGCCATCTATTGGATATGGGTGTACAGCAAATTCAAGACAGAGATGAATAAATTATTGTGATCCTTTTCTCTGAAAACACTAAACTTAGTAATCTCCTTGAATCCCAAACTAAAAAAAAAAAAGTTAACGTATGTGGTCATATATGTTGCACAGTTTCTAACACGCTCACTTTTGCCCATCAGAACATCTGACCATCAAAACAAACTTTTTTCTCCCTGGCTGCATGACAAGTGGAATAGATTTTCAAAAGCAGCTTATTTATCATGGTTGGTCACACAGTCAACCAGATGTTTAGACTAGATATGGCATTTTTATCCATCTATCAAGTCTTTCCCCAGGACCTGGGGATAGGTGGATGTTGTTTGATGGTATTAAAGGAATTGTCCACAGGATGTAAGCTGTTCCAAATAAAACTGACTGTTGCAATTGACTGATGATGATTTTGTCAATATTGATGGTATTGAGGTTTGCTGCTCAGTTGGGTCATGAAATGTCTGCAAGAATACAACAAAACTCAGCACCAAAAACCCCTTACTTCAACTCTGAACTACAAATATTCTCCTTTATTGATAATGTCTATTTATCTATAATCCATGACTCCTTTGGACTGCAAGACGATCAAATCGGTCAGTCCAAGAAGAGATCAACCCTGAGTGCTCTTTAGAAGGCCAGATCCTGAAGATGAAACTCCATCTAATGAGAAGGAAGGACTCACTGGAGAAGAGCCTAACACAGAGAAAGATTGAGGGCAAAAGAAGAAGGGGACGACAGAGAACGAGGTGGCTGGATGGAGTCACTGAAGCAGTAGGCATGAGTTTAAATGGACTCCAGAGGATGGTAGAGGACAGGAAGGCCTGGAGGAAAGTTGTCCATGGGGTCGTGATGGGTTGAACACGACTTTACAACTAACGACAACAGTTTATCTATAAATGATATGTTTAATTTATCTATAAATTTATCTATATTTATATATTTATCTATAAAAGATCAGGAACGCTTATAGTAAAATTTCTCTTTATAATAAAAAACTTTTGTACCTAGCCAATGCTTTGATGCCTGAGAAATGGAATGATTAGCAGCAAAAAAAAGAAAGACATATATGATGCAATCAGGAGTATGTATCTGAAAATCAAATACTAAGAGGTAGTTATGTCTGACATGGAAAATAGAGTGAACAGTTATGCACAAATGGGAAAATCTAGAGGAAATAGATGAGTTTATGTCCCTGGGTAAAATGTTTACTACTGATTAAAAAAAAATGGATGGAGAAAATTTAGGATGTACAGATTGCTTGTAGAGAGTTAATGGAGAAGCATGGGGTCTGTTGCGAGGAACGAACGGTTGTTCAAAAGAAGTGAATATAGTTGCATATAAAGAAAACATGTTTCTGCTTCCTTTGTGATATGGAATCGAGAGTGAGGGTTTATTAGAGGAACCATAAAGCTAAGTTGGATGGAATGGAAATTGGATACTTAAGAAAAGAGATAAAAGAGAATGTAGTCTTAGAACTGAATGAGGGCTGAAGAATAACAGAATATCAGGGTTGGAAGGAAGCTTGGAGGACTTCTAGTCCAGTGGTCACCAACCAGTGGTCCGTGGACCACTGGTGGTTCATGAGAAAATTTTGGTGGTCCACAGAAAAATTATTTGCATTTTTTATACTGCACTAAATACTATTTATCTTATCTTATTTGTAATATTATTTGTTGTATATAGATGTGAAAGATGTGAAAAGATGGACTATTGTTTACCCTTGAAGGTTGGACAGAAAAATTAAAGAAATTAAGTTGGAAATATGAACTATTCTTGAGAGACTGCTTAAGGAAGAAAGACATTTTAGAAGAACCCTTGGTGAATATTGGAAGATGGAACGTTGTTTTGATATTGATTGATGAAGGTTGGATATTAAAAACTATGTACTTTATTCAAGAACAAACACTAACTCGGAAATTTCTGAGAACTCTAGGAGTGGAATGGTCTGATATATAATGGATTGGAAGAAAAGTATCTTCTTTGTCTCTGGAAGGGGAGTGGAGGTTTTAAGGAGTGATTATGGATTATGATTTGTGCTATATTTTAATTTTTGTTGTTAGTTTTATACCCTGTATTCGATTCTCGGAAGTCCCGGGGGTGGGGGGGAGGAAGGGGAAGGGAGGGGAGGGGGATGAGGGTAGAAAATGGATTGATAGTTAATGTACAAAGATGATTGAAGATGTATAATTAATGTAAGATCGGAGCTGCCTGGCTACCACTTCAGAATGATGGGAAAGAAGGAAGTAGAAGAGAGAAGGAAGTAGGAAAGAGAAGAGGAGGAAGAGGAAAGGAAGGAAGAGGGATAGAAGAGGGAGAAGAAAGGAGTAGGGAGGAAGGAGGAGAGGATGTAGATGAGAGAGGGGGAGGATGGTTGTGGAAAGTAGAAGAAGGTAGAGAAGGAGAGTAAAAGGAAGGGGGTGGTGACCGGGCAGATCCGATTAATTGTATATGATGGTACATTAAATATGTTATTGGATAAGAATGTTAAAATAAAACTTTTTTAAACAAAAAAAATACTATTTATCTTTTTTTAAAAATTCATATTAGTGGTCCTCGGGATTTAAAATTATGAATTTAGTGGTCCCTGAGGTACAAAAAGTTGGTGACCCCTGTTCTAGTCCGCCCTCCTGCTCAAGCAGGAGACTATACCATTTCAGACCAATGATTGTCCAATCTCCTCTTAAAAACCTTCAGTGCTGGAGCACCCACAACTTCTGGAGCCAAATTTTGTTCCACTGAACAAAAGAATTAGTCAAACATACAAAATACATACACTTAGGTGATTCTCAGCTTACAACAGTTTGTTTAGTGATTATTCAAAGTTACAATAGCACTGGAAAAAAAAGTGACTTTATGACCTCTTTTCAGACGTATAACAACTGCAGCATCCACATGATATCATGATCAAAATTCAGATGCTTGGCAACTGGTTCATATTTATGACGGTCCACAGGATGATGCGACCATGAAGGCAACCCGGACTGCTATTACTGTCACTGTAAGTCATCATGGTGACTTTGCCCTTTATGTTGTTTAGCAACCAAGTTGCTGGTCCCAATTACCGCTTCTCAGCTGGTCCCAATTACCGCATCTTAAAGCTAAAATCTTCTAAAAAAATTTGGTAAGAAGTTTAATCAAGAAAGGCAGTCTATGAAAGAGTATGGAGCATGGTGGAAGCGAGTATGATTTTGCAATTACAGGAAGATGTGAATCAATATTGTGAATTAAGACATGTCATATATCATTTTCTTTTCCTTTGTCTCTTTGGTTCAAATGGTGAAAAAGCTAGACAAGAAGAAAGAATCAATTCTGCATTTTGAGTGATTCATTTCAGGCTTCTTTCATGGAGCTGAGGAACATTTAACAGTCTTTTTTTTAATCTAAGAAGTCATTAAGACTGGACAAATGGAGAATTAGTATGGTGCTGATAAGCTCTCTCGGCAATCCTTTAGAAAAAAATACTTCATTTGTTTCCGAGCAGTCTCTTCCAATCTGTAAAGTCTCTGTATGCAAGCATGGATATTGTAACATACATGCACACAGAGAACACAACACATATACACATATAAACACACTTCATTCCTACAGGAATTGTTGTCCCTAACGCTAGACTTGGGTGTGAGTTTCTTGGCTATAGGAATAGGAATGGTCGAACCTGAAGGCAGAGTTAAAAGAGGAATCAGCCTAGCACCTCTATGTAGACACAAATGGACTAAGTCCAACCTTCTTTGAATTCTACAGACAGCTATTTAACTCCAAGCAGATACTAATTGTTAGTTGAGAAGATTCCTGTGCATAGACTGACTAACAATGAATCAATTTAATTGGACCTTCAGGTATGGACTTGGTCTTTCACACCTGACATTGGCAATGCAATGTGCATACACGCACAGTTTACACACATGTACATATATTCCAGAAAATGAGAGAATTCTAGCTATGAAAAGGGGAGAGTAAAAAGTTATCGAATAGTCTGATTCAATGCAATCAATGAGAAATTAATGGAGAGTAAAAACTAACATTACAGAATGTAATATAAAGTAACTGGGTATAATGTCCCATCTCAGTCGCGTTCATATTTTGTCAGCAGAAAATATGACAAAAATATTATGGGATGAAGGCAGGCTCAGTTACGATCCTAGTACTATTATTGGATAAATTGGTATTCCAAATGAAATCATTTTAAACTTCATCAGAATTTCTGGTTTCAACTGTGCTTGGGGTTTAGAGGTTCTTTAATGCCAGGTTTGTCATCTTCTTATTTGTGTCTTTCTATTTATCTTATTTTCTTCCTGATCTTGTTATCTTCAATACCTCAATTATTTTTCATAGTAATGGGATAAATCTATTCCTGGGGAGCATGTTGATGAAGGCGTTTTTAAAGTGTTTTTCTTCCTATTATATTTCCCTTTCTGACCATTTGGCATGCCCATCGTGTGCTTTAATTCTTTTCATTTCCAATTGACTAGTTTGATGTTTTGTTCCCATTTCCTACTGCGCCTCCAAATGCCTTCCCTTCATCACATACCTATTAATTTCTTTGTTTTAAAAAATGGTCAGCCACACAGATGGAATCCAGAACATGGGTACAGTAAATGTTTTTGCTACACAATTTTTCATTTATTAATGGTGGATTGAGGTCGATTCACTTCATAGACTTAATAGTCTCAAACTTGCAAGGAAGTTCCAGTACAGTATCACTTTAGATCAGGAGTGTCAAATTCAAGGCCCGGGGGCCAGATCCAGCCTGCGTGGTGCTTAGATCTGGCCTGCAGGGCTGCCCTAGATCTGGCCCATGGTGCCTCTGCCAGTGAAAACAGAGCTCAGGAGGACCGCCTTCCTGACCTCCATTTTCACTGACAAGAGGCCGTCCCAGCCGAAAACGGAGCTCGGGAGCCTGTTTTCACTGGCAAAGTGCTCGGGCCACCACTGGTGCTCCCAACACGAGTGATCTCGACCTGGCTATGCCCTCCTGGCCACATACACCCTGCCCACCCCCCCAAGGTCAAGCACAACTGATGCGGCCCTCAATGAAATCAAGTTTGACACTCCTGCTTTAGATTGTAGGAAACAATGGTGTATTCAGCAATATGACTACATGAATTCAAAATGCTCATCCTCTTATCAAATTAACCATCCTCTTACCAAATTACAAGATTCTAAAACCTAATCCAATGGTCTGGATTCTCACAATATACACAGTGGAATATTTTAGTGGTAGTAATCAAAGATGTGGGGGTGACAAAATGGTTCAACCAGGATTCAGTTGGCTCCTGGAATGTTCCTGTTAAAAGCCACGACTGGACAGACCTCTTGATTACAGAATTACCAGATTTATCAGTTGTTTCTACCCATCCAATCCAATCCATCCATCCAGGCAAGATGGTCATTGTTATGTATTCATGTATGTACCTTTAAATATTTGGGCGGGAAATCAGCACGTTGCTGATTGGACGAAGCCGCCAGTAGAACTGTATAAAAGGAGAGGTTTTCCCCCAGCCTGTTGCTGGGTTCACCCTATATTAAAGAGCTGTTGTCACTACCCTGGTCTCCAGCCTCGTTACTTCCAGAACTTAACACTGGCGACGAAGGTGGGATCTCGAGGCTGAGGAGAACCAGAACCGAGCTGAAGCACGATAGACCCGAACCCAGCAAACACAGGGCAGAAAAACGGAGATGGCCAGTTACACCGCCCGCACCGCTTGACCCGCTAAAGAGAAATGGGAACGATATGACCCGCTTCAAAGCTTTCTAGAAGCCAACGAACTGCAAGGAGTTCCAGATAACCGCAAAAGGGCTTATTTCTTAAGCCACTGTGGTCCGGAGGTCATCGATATCGCGGAAGCCCTGGCAGAGCCAACGCCGATACAATCGGTATCGTGGCCAACTCTACAGACCTTACTAAAAAACCATTTCGCGCCAACACCGTCCAAATACGTGCGGCGGTTTGAATTCGGAGAGCGAAGACAGATGGAGGGCGAATCCATCGGTGACTACATGGCCGCCCTAAGGAAAGCGTCCAAGGACTGCGGATACCGCGACCTAGACGAGGTGCTCCTCGAGCAACTCATCCGAGGGGTCAGAGACATCCGTTTGCGGCGGTGACGGCTGCTAGCAAAGAGCAACCTAACGCTGGCCAACGCCTGGACGAAGCCAGAGCACATGAAATGTCCACCCAAGCGGCGGAGACACTGCAAAAGCCTCTCCCACCAAAGGCGAGCGCAAAGCCAACTCCAGTGCACCAGGAGGAGGTTCAGACCGAATCCGACGGTGAAGATGAGGAAGGGGTCTGCCGAACCGAGAAACGCGACAAAGAGGACCGAGACGAATGCGGAAGCTGCGGAGGTCAACACCAGCGCCAACGCTGCAAGTTTAAGGACGCAACATGTCGGCGGTGCGGAAAGAAAGGGCACCTAGCTCAAGTTTGTCGAGCGGCCCAACCTTCCCGCCGAAAATTCAAACCGGCCAATCAGAGCGCGGGATCGGCAAGGCGACCCGCGATTGGCTCAAACAAAAAAGGCGCGGATTCAAACCAAACGACTGTAGTCATAGGCGCGCCTCGGAGTGGAGAAGAAGATCTTCACCAAACCAAAATAGAGGAGTACGGTGCCGCTCGAAGTAGACACGGATCAGCGATCACCATCATGTCCTGGGACACTTTGGCGGTCACTGCCATCAGTCGCGGCGCCACCTGCAAGCACAACGGCTACGAGCCCACGACTACCAAGGGAATCGCATCCCTGTTCGAGGGACCACCCCTGTCCGAGTCGAGTCCGGACCACACAAAAAGACCCTGCCCATCACGATCGTCGAAGGGACCCTGCCCAGTCTGTTGGGACTAGACTGGTTTCGTGCCCTGGGCATGGGAGTGACTGGCATCTACAGAAGTGACTGTAACCTGAAAGACATTCTCTTTAACGAGTTCAAGATGTCTTCAAGGACTGCCTGGGCAAGTACAAGGGGACCCCTATTTCCTTCAACTTAGACCCCAGGTAGCTCCCATTAGGCTTAAGGCAAGGAGAGTCCTTTGCCCTTAAACCAAAATTGACAAGGAGCTAGATAAGCTCATAAATCAGGGATTTTGGTGCCAGTCGATCACGCAAAGTGGGAGACGCCAATCGTCACCCCAATAAAACCAGATGGGTCAATTAGAATTTGCGCTGACTACAAGGCGACGCTTAACAAAGCCTTACAGAAAAGCGCTACCGGTTCCCGTGGTGCAACACTTGCTGCACTCTTGGGGCAAGGGCAGATCTTTGCAAAGTTAGACTTGGCCCAAGCCTACCAACAACTGCCCGTAGACGACAGCACGGCCGAAGCCCAAACGATTGTAACTCACAGGGGTGCATTCAAGTGCACCTGATTACAATTTGGGGTGAGTGTGGCACCGGGGCTGTTCCAAAACTTAATGGAACGACTTCTGCAAGGGCTCCCAGGGGTAGTTCCCTACTTCGATGATGTTTTGATTTCAGCGGAAACGAGGAATTGGGGAGCGCGTTTGAGAAAGGTTCTGGGCATTTTCCGACAGCCGGATTAAAAGTCAAATTAAACAAATGCCAGATAGGGGTCGAATCCCGCGAATTCTTGGGCTACCTGATAGACAAGAAGGGAATCCACCCCACTGAGATCAAGGTCAAGTCGATAAATAAGGCTCCAGCGCCCAGAAACAAAGCAGAGCTACACGCATTCCTGGGCTAGTGAATTTTACGCGGTCTTTTAAAAACAAAGCGACTCCGCTGAACCGCTGCATAAGCTTTTAGGAAAAATACTGTTTGGTCTTGGGGAAAGTCGGCGGCTGGGCAACATCGTGGCCAAGGACTTCCAGCCGCCGACTCCACAAGATTTCAGGAAGCCGCCATAACGCGCATGCGCAGAAGATTTTAACTGGCTATAATGTCCCATCTCCGTCGCGTTCATATTTTGCCAGCAGAAAATATGACAAAAATATTATGGGATGAAGGCAGGCTCAGTTACGATCCTAGTACTATTATTGGATAAATTGGTATTCCAAATGAAATCATTTTAAACTTCATCAGAATTTCTGGTTTCAACTGTGCTTGGGGTTTAGAGGTTCTTTAATGCCAGGTTTGTCATCTTCTTATTTGTGTCTTTCTATTTATCTTATTTTCTTCCTGATCTTGTTATCTTCAATACCTCAATTATTTTTCATAGTAATGGGATAAATCTATTCCTGGGGAGCATGTTGATGAAGGCGTTTTTAAAGTGTTTTTCTTCCTATTATATTTCCCTTTCTGACCATTTGGCATGCCCATCATGTGCTTTAATTCTTTTCATTTCCAATTGACTAGTTTGATGTTTTGTTCCCGTTTCCTGCTGCGCCTCCAAATGCCTTCCCTTCATCACATACCTATTAATTTCTTTGTTTTAAAAAATGGTCAGCCACACAGATGGAATCCAGAACATGGGTACAGTAAATGTTTTTGCTACACAAGTTTTCATTTATTAATGGTGGATTGAGGTCGATTCACTTCATAGACTTAATAGTCTCAAACTTGCAAGGAAGTTCCAATACAGTATCACTTTAGATCAGGAGTGTCAAATTCAAGGCCCGGGGGCCAGATCCAGCCTGCGTGATGCTTAGATCTGGCCTGCAGGGCTGCCCTAGATCTGGCCCATGGTGCCTCTGCCAGTGAAAACAGAGCTCAGGAGGACCGCCTTTCTGACCTCCATTTTCACTGACAAGAGGCCGTCGCAGCCGAAAACGGAGCTCGGGAACCTGTTTTCACTGGCAAAGTGCTCGGGCCACCACTGGTGCTCCCAACACGAGTGATCTCGACCTGGCTATGCCCTCCTGGTCACATACACCCTGCCCATCCCCCAAGGTCAAGCACAACTGATGTGGCCCTCAATGAAATCAAGTTTGACACTCCTGCTTTAGATTGTAGGAAACAATGGTGTATTCAGCAATATGACTACATGGATTCAAAATGCTCATCCTCTTACCAAATTAATCATCCTCTTACCAAATTACAAGATTCTAAAACCTAATCCAATGGTCTGGATTCTCACAATATACACAGTGGAATATTTTAGTGGTAGTAATCAAAGATGTGGGGGTGATAAAATGGTTCAACCAGGATTCAGTTGGCTCCTGGAATGTTCCTGTTAAAAGCCACGACTGGACAGACCTCTGGATTACAGAATTACCAGATTTATCAGTTGTTTCTACCCATCCAATACAATCCATCCATCCAGGCAAGATGGTCATGCTTCAGGTCCCCTCAATTAAGGAATGCCCATTGGCAGGGCCTAGAAGACATGCCTTTTCTGTTGTAGTGTCCATCTTGTGGAACATTCTCTCTCCCCAAATCAGGATGGCCCCAACCCTGCTAACTGTTTGTAGGACTCTAAATACCTGCTTGTGTGCCCAGGTCTGGGGCCTCATGTGTGTGCAGGGTATCCCACTTCTTGATTGTGTTAGCAATTGGATTTGATATTCCTTGGCTGCTTCGTATTTAAACGTTTCTGTTATGTATCTTTAAATGTTTTGGCGGGAAACAAGCACGTTGCTGATTGGTTGAAGCCGCCGGTTAAACAGTATATAAGGAGAGGTTTTTCCCCAGCCAGGTTGCTGGGTTCACCCTATATTAAAGAGCTGTTGTCACTACCCTGGTCTCCAGCCTCGTTACTTCCCGAACTTAACACTGGCGACGAAGGTGGGATTTCGAGGCTAAGGAGCACCAGAACCGAGCTGAAGCACGGAAGAACCGAACCCAGCAAACCTAGGGAAGAAACGCGGAGATGGCCAGTTACACTCCGCCCGCGCCGTTTGACCCAGCCAGAGAGAAATGGGGAACGTACATGACCCGTTTCGAAAGCTTCCTAGAAGCAAACGAACTGCAAGGAGTTCCAGACAACCGCGAAAGGGCATATTTCTTGAGCCACTGCGGTCCCGAGGTCATTGATATCGCGGAAGCCCTGGCGGAGCCAACGCCGGTACAATCGGTATCGTGGCAAACTCTGCAAACCCTGCTAAAAAACCATTTCGCGCCAACGCCGTCCAAATACGTGCGGCGTTTTGAATTTGGAGAGCGCCGACAGCTAGAGGGCGAATCCATCAGCGACTACATGGCCGCCCTGCGGAAAGCCTCCAAAGACTGTGGGTACCGAGACCTAGACGAGGCGCTGCTAAAGCAACTCATCCGTGGGGTCAGAGACATGCGTTTGCGGAGGCGGCTGCTATCGAAAAGCAATCTAACGCTGGCAAACGCCCTGGACGAAGCCAGAGCGCATGAAATGTCCACCCAAGCGGCGGAGACCCTGCAAAAGCCACTCACACCGAAGGCGAGCACAAAGTCAACCCCGGTGCACCAAGAAGAGATTCAGACCGAATCCGACAGTGAGGATGGGGAAGGGGTTTGTCGAACCGAGAAACACGGAAAGGAAGACCGGGACGAATGCGGAAGTTGCGGAGGTCAACACCAGCGCCAACACTGCAAGTTCAAGGACGCTACATGTCGGCGGTGCGAGAAGAAGGGGCACCTAGCTCAAGTTTGTCGAGCTCCCCAACCTTCCCGCCGAAAATTCAAATCGGCCAATCAGAGCGCGGGATCGGCAAGGCGACCCGTGATTGGCTCAAACAAAAAAGGCGCGAACTCAAATCAAACAACTGTGATCATAGGCCGCGCCACAACCCGGGTGGAGAAGAAAATCTTCACCAAACCCAAAATAGAAGGAGTGCCGTGCCGACTAGAAGTGGACACCGGGTCAGCGATCACCATCATGTCCTGGGACACTTTGGCGAAAGCGTTGCCATCAGTCGCAAAGCGCCACCTGCAAACACAACGGCTACGAGTCCACGACTACCAAGGGAATCGCATCCCTGTTCGAGGGACCACCTCTGTCCGAGTCGAGTACGGACCACACAAGAAGACCCTGCCCATCACGATCGTCGAAGGGACCCTGCCTAGTTTGTTGGGACTAGACTGGTTCCGTGCATTGGGCATGGGAGTGACTGGCATCTACAGAAGTGACTGTAACCTAAAAGACACACTCATGAACGAGTTCGAAGATGTCTTCAAGGACTGCCTGGGCAAGTACAAGGGGACCCCTATTTCCTTCAACTTAGACCCCCAGGTAGCCCCCATTAGGTTAAAGGCAAGGAGAGTCCCTTTTGCCCTTAAACCTAAGATTGACAAGGAGCTAGATAAGCTCATAAATCAGGGGATTCTGGTGCCAGTCGATCACGCAAAGTGGGAGACGCCAATCGTCACCCCAGTAAAACCAGATGGGTCAGTTAGAATCTGCGCTGACTACAAGGCGACGTTAAACAAAGCCTTACAGAAAAGCGCTTACCCGGTTCCGTGGTGCAACACTTGCTGCACTCTTTGGGGCAAGGGCAAGTCTTGCAAAGTTAGACTTGGCTCAAGCCTATCAACAACTGCCCAGACGCCAACACAGCCGAAGCCCAAACGATTGTAACTCACAGAGGTGCTTTCAAGTGTACCCGATTACAATTTGGGGTGAGTGTGGCACCGGGGCTGTTCCAAAATTTAATGGAACGACTTCTGCAAGGGCTCCCAGGGGTAGTCCCCTATTTCGATGATGTATTGATATCAGCCGAAAATTTAGAGGAATTGGGGGAGCGCTTGAGAAAAGTTCTGGGCATTTTCCGGTCAGCCGGACTAAAGGTTAAAGTGAACAAATGCCAGATAGGGGTAGAATCCGTAGAGTTCTTGGGCTACAGAATAGACAAGAAGGGAATTCACCCCACTGAAAGCAAGGTCAAGGCAATAAGAAAGGCTCCAGCGCCCAAAACAAAACAGAGCTACAGGCATTCCTGGGGCTAGTGAATTTTTACGCGGTTTTTTTAAAAAACAAGGCGACTGTTGCTGAACCGCTGCATAAGCTTCTGGGAAAGAATACTGTTTGGTCTTGGGGGAAGTCGGAAGCTAGGGCTTTCGAAGCAGTAAAAAACCTACTCTCGAGCGATAGCCTGCTGATCCAGTATCATAGCTCATTGCCATTAGTGCTGGTTTGCGATGCCTCCTTACGGGTGGGGCTGTGCTCAGCCACAGACTTCCAAACGGCACAGAAGCCCCAATAGCCTTCTACTCCAGAACGATGTCCTCCAGAGAGGAACTATAGCCAGTTGGATAAGGAAGCGCTAGCAATTGTGTCAGGGGTAAAAAGTTTCACGAATATGTTTTGGTAGAGACTTTGAAATTGTTACTGACCATAGACCGCTGTTAGGGATACTGGCTGGCGATCACCAACGCCTGTGGCACTTTCGCCACGATTGACCCGATGGACTATCTTCTTAGCCGCTTATTCCTACAAGCTGCAGCATCGACCAGGAAAGAAGTGGGGCATGCGGACGCTTTAAGCAGATGCCCACTACCAGGGCGATCAAGACCCCACCGGGACGCCCATCCTGCTAATTGACTCTTGACTCTGGCCCAGTCACATCTAAGGAGGTGGCTCGGCATCATACCGACATTATTTTGAGGACTGTACTCGGTTGGGTACAAGAGGGTGGCCGCTACCGGGCGAGCGTTTAAGGAATTTGTAAAAACGTGGGGAACTCTCGGCTCAAGGGGTGCCTGCTATGGGGGATCGAGTGGTGATCCCGGAGAAATTGAGGAAAGGTATTGGACCTCCACGAGGGTCACCCAGGGATCAAGGATGAAGGGGCTAGCAAGAAGCTATGTGTGGTGGCCACCATGGACTCAGAAATTGCTGAGAGGGTAGGAAATGCCAGGCTTGCCAAGAGTCCAGACCTCTACCCCAACGGCCCCAGTCAGGAATGGGAAAACCCCAAGGGCCCTGGTCGAGAATCCACATTGATTTTGCTGGCCCTTTCCACGGCCAAACCTTCCTAGTGGTTGTCGACGCTTTCTCTAAATGGTTGGAAATCATTCTCATGAGATCCATGACAGCCGAGGCAGTAATCGCAGCCCCACGGCACCTATTCGCAACCCACGGGTTGCCTGACACGCTAGTATCCGACAACGCCCGCACCACGGCAACCCAGTTTGAGGAATACTTGGCAGATGAGGGCATCCGACATGCCCTCTCTGCGCCTTTCCACCCTGCGTCGAACGGCCTTGCAGAGCGTTCCGTCCGGAGCGCTAAAGAGGCATTGTCCAGACTCAAGCCAGGCGACTGGCAAACAAAGATAGATTTCTTTCTGGCCGTTCAGCATAGAACCCCCAGCACTGCCACAGGCAGAAGCCCAGCCGAATTATTGATGGGACGGAAGCTCCGGTGCCCACTCGACCGGTTAAATCCCCATTACACACCAGAGGGTTACAAGGGGGAACTGGAAAAAACGAGAGAAATGGGCATAGGCGACCAAGTGTGGGCCCGCAACTATGGGGACGGCCCAAGTTGGCTGGCAGGGCAAATCATAAAAGCAACAGGTCCAAAGTCATACTTAGTTGAGTTACAAGACAACCGAGTATGGAGGCGCCACATAGATCAAATAAGAAAACGAATAGCCGAACAATCTGAGCTAAATGAAACAGACCATGACCAAACATTATTTGAACCCACAGCTGACTTTAACCCGGGAGAGGCGCAAGACTTAGCTGAGTCCCAGGAGGTCCAGCGACGCCATCAGGTTCCCCTTGGAAATAGCAGGGACGACTCTGCAAGTAATCCAAGGCTGGAGGGCCGAGAAAAAGAGTCTGCAAGTAATCCAGGGCCGGATGGCCTAGCGAAAGAGCTGGGAGGAGCAAACAGCCCCTCCGACCAGCTCAACCCACTCCCAAGGACTGAACCGAATCAGGAGACGCCCAGGTTATTTGCGTGACTACGTCGAAAAATAACATGTAAATAATATGTAAATATAGGTAAAGTGTTTTCTGGGAGGGGAGGAGTGTTATGTATCTTTAAATGTTTTGGCGGGAAACAAGCACGTTGCTGATTGGTTGAAGCCGCCAGTTAAACAGTATATAAGGAGAGGTTTTTCCCCAGCCAGGTTGCTGGGTTCACCCTATATTAAAGAGCTGTTGAACTTAACAGTTTCTAATGTTTCTAATTGTTTTTTTTTTATTGAAAATTTTTTACAAAGCTTTCTCCCCCCCTTTCCCCCCTCCTCCCAGTCCCCCTCCCCCCTCCCTTCACAACCCCCCTCCCCCCCCAACTTCCCGAAACAAACACAAGGTAGAGTTAAAAATAAAACAAACATATGATAAAAAAATTTCCCTCCTAACTCAATTATACTCTTACAATTCCCATCAATTCCTAACCTCCCTCAAAACAATCAGAAATAATACATCCTAATCATTCAAAGGCAGTCTGATAACTCTTAGTCTGATATCTACTTTGAATATATTCAATCCATTTTTTCCATTCGTTTAAGTATCCTTCTTGTGTATTGTCTTTCAAAAAGGCTGAGATTTTTGCCATCTCAGCCAAATTGGCAACTTTCAATACCTATTCTTCTATTGTGGGTACTTCTTTTTTCTTCCAATACTGTCCTATCAGTAATCTTGCCGCTGTTACTAGATTTAAAATCAGTTTAGGTTTCTAATTGTTTTTATTTTACTTTAGGTCTGCTCATCAGCCAGAGTCATTTGGTGAGATACGCAGCCTGTCTGTCTGTCTGTCTGTCTGTCTGTCTGTCTAATTGACTGACTGACTGACTGACTGACTGAGAAAAAGTAGGAACAGCTGGGGGAAAAAATTCCATCTATCAGAAACCCAAGAAAACAATAATGAACAATTGTGGGGGTTATAAGTGAATATTCACACCATGCCCTATATCAGATAGTGACATGTACCGGTAACTGGTTTTGGCTAAACTTGGCTTAAAAAGTTAAACAGGACACTGATGGTTAAAATGGGATAGAGAATGGCCAGGAAATCTCAAGACTACAGTCTCCACTGAGTAGTAAAACAAAACTCCAGGCATCTTTGGAAAAAGGAAATGGTGAACCATTTTTGTATTTTTTGCCAATAAAAGTGCACGGTCTGCCCATATATTCAAGAGGGCCTGAGTTTAGCTGGAGAGAATCTTTATCTTTTTATTAACACCATCTAGTTATTTTTCCAACAAATGTATCTTCTCCATAGATATCTATTTTAAATTGCTTGCTTGGACCAGAAAATTGAATCCGGTAGATATTTTGTACTGCTGTAGTTATAAACTGCAAAGCTCTTTTTATATATTAAGGATTTAGATAAAGGAACAGCAGGTGAACAGAACTTGCTTTAAAATGAAAAAAAGCTTTGTAGGTCCAGAAAACTTTCAAATACTTCCTCCCTTATCTTCTCTCCCTGCCACCCGCATACTATATATTGAGATTCAAAGTCTGCATTTGGCTTAAGGGCATAAACTGGAATTCCATCTTGTTCTGATATATATTCTATTCTCAAAGTCCACTACCATTGAAAAGGCTTTTTCCATCAGAATCGAAATGTATCGTGATTGTAGGATTATAAACCAGGCCTGCTTAATACCGTTCATTTCGTATTACTATTATGGCTGCAAATTGATATTCCTAGTCAAGCGGATGCTTATTTTATTAACCAAAGGGATTCATCAAATATTCTCAGAATTACCCTTTGCACCATGCTGAATAATACAATTTAGTGCTGCTGAACCCATAAAATCCAGTTTGGAATATATATTCAATTGAAAAAGAGAAGTCAGGCATGACATATTAAGTACAGTACAAAAACGAAGCAGGTAGAGAGCATCTGCTCAGAAAAAGAAGCAAGTGGATCCCCAAAACCCATTGAAGAAGCCCATTGAATATGGAGCAAATAGATCCAAATGGATTCTAAAAAACCCACTGAACCCAGTTCACCCAAGTACCACAGTTACAATTCATATTTAAAGAGCTCTATAAAATCCTTCTTTTTCGTTGCTGGATTGCAGACGTAATTCTTTTAATTGAACTTTATCCATAAAATGATGAGTAGCAGTGATGGAAAAGAATATCAACTTCCTTGCAGAATGCAAACAGTTCACCTTTTGTTTATAGTTCTTCCACCAAACAAGAAGCCTTGCTAAACACTAAAAACACTTTGAAAATTTAAGAAAAACACCATTTAAAAAAAAATTCGAATACTCTACCATAATCTTTCCATCTCAACCAATAACTGAAGTTTATAGTATTTATTCAGCAAGCATGGATTAATTTTCTCTTCCTAACCATCAACTGAAAATAAATAGTATCCAACATCCGGAAGCCATCAGCCCTTCTTTCCCAATATTTATCACTCATGCAATTGCTGTGGACAATACAAAGGACCATCCTTAACAAAAACCAAACCAGCAACAAAAGAACCAGCAATGGAGGAATTTAACCATCATCGTTCACTTGAAAATCCACAAGACACATTTTTGCTTGGCTTCTTCTAAATATAATTGCAGTCATGATTAATGCAACTAAGTTATCCCTGGCTCTCTTTTCATCCATGCCTACATTTCTCTCGTTCTAAGCCTAGTCAAATCCCCCCTAATTCCAATGGGAGCCGGCGAAGCCCATGCTTAACTCTCTCACTAAAATCTGGGGGATTCTTGAGAAGATTAGCTTTGGCTCCGCTGGTTATTTATTAATTATCTCCGAACAATAGACGACCTTAAAGCTGTATTCCTGTTCTCTGAGGCTTAAGTTTGTGGTACGGGTATGTGTGTAAGCATGTGTTTTTCCACTTACCCCCATTTTTCTTTTGGCTTGCTGAAAGCCACCTTTGTCTCATTCAGATGCTCCATGTCGGCAGGTGGATTTGCTCTGTCACCTGCCCATAATACGAAGGCCCCTCTTCCAGAAAGGAGAGGAAAGCAATATGCAAAACAAACAGAGAAACCCAAGAGGAAAACTATACCCCTATAGACCGGACTCATAGCAACAGACACAGAAAGACTATACTCTTGTTGGTTGTTAACTTTTTCCAGCCATGAAGCGACAATTCCTTTGGAACGGCAATTCAGTGAACGTGATGTAACAAACCCTGGGAAATGTTGCTGTTGTGACCCAGGCCCAAGTAGGTAGTAGGCAACTCAGTCACTTCAAAAACAAACCTTACTAGAACAGCTGAAAATTAACTCATTCTCAGCGTAGTCCAATGTAAATCAAAGCAAATTCTTCATAACACAGTTCTTCAGTCTTATCACCAACCTTGGTCTAATTAGGCAAACTGCCAAAGGCTTTTCTTGGCAAAAGTTCAAAAGCATAAGATGCCGACAAGAAATAAATGCAGCAAGACAAGGCTATCAATGTCATTTTCTGGCAAAGAGCCCAAACGCCATTGCTGGTCTGTTTTAAGCCTTATGGGAGGGGCCAGTCATCTCTTGGTCCTACTCCTGAGTTGTCCTCTTTGCTTGAGCTGCTGTTGTCTTCTGGCAGCTCTTCTCATGCGTGCATTAGGAACAGGCTCCTCCTGTTCCTCTGCCTCACTACTGTCAGCCTCTGGAGGCTCCGGAGTCCGCACATCACTCCCCAGATGGCCCTGGCCCTACTTCTGCCTCCTACGCAGAGCCCTCATCTGGGCCTTCCACAGCCTCTAAGACTGGCCCATGTTCTTCCTCAGCCTCATTGCTGTCTGACTCTGATGTCAGCTCCGTGTCAGGCCTGGAAACCATACTAGACTTTAGGGTTCCAGATGCTGCCACATTTTTCCCCTGAGGGGAAGAAGGGGGGTTGAGGGGTATGGTAACATTCTTCAAGCAGTCAAGGTCGGATGGTGTTCACATCTGCAAGAAGAGTAGCGAGAAGATATTTGAATGAACTGGGAGAACGTGGGACCATGTGACCATCAAAGGGGTCAGGGGGGTGGGACTCTTGGGGTTTGTATAACTGGGAAAAGAATCCGGAAGTTCAGTTTTGGAATAATGTCAAGGTTCCAGAAAAACCTCTTCTGCATAAAAAAACTCAGAAGCCATTGTTTTTCAGATTTCTTTACTAGCATGAGGAAACTGGCACACGATCAGTGAAATTCCAAAACTGAACTTCCGGATTCTTTTCCCAGTTATACAAACCCCAAGCATCCCACCCCCCTGACCCCTTTGATGGTCTGGAACCCTAAAGTCTAGTATGGTTTCCAGGCCTGACACTCCGCAGGCTGCTGGCGGACCACCACAGTTGCGTTCCTGTGGCTGCCAGCCCTTCAGTGTTGTGATCCCATCTGGGACAAATCCCATTCTGATCAAGCTGAAGGTCACTCAGATGACCACAAATGCCAAAGGCACCAACTTGGGGGATGGGGGTGGGGGATATGTCAAGGGTCTCCGGTTTGTCCTTGGGTTTCATTCCTTATGATGAAAAGGAAGGAACGAGAAGCAAACTGAAAGAAAGACAAAGGGCTCCCTTCCTCTCAAAATAGAACATTATTTTTAACTAGTTACCTACCACATTTCTGGGAAACGTAGCTTGAGACTTTAAATAGCAAAGGGTCACACAGGGACAGTTTAATGGACGACCCTCATTCTTCATGTGGGTCTGGAAATTTTGTGTTAGCAAAAGGGTTTGCTTCCCTGAAGGATGTTTTTTTCCCCTCCTTCTGTCCTCTGAAGCGGATTTATGAGACGGCAGTCTAGAGAAGTCATTTTTGCATCTGTGTTGTGTGACATTGACAATGCCTTCTAATTTGTTTAGGCCTCTGTGTGTATGCAGGGAAACATCTGCCGTGTTGAAGTGTTTACTGCTGACATTTAAAAGATGGCTGGAAATCAAATGGCAAATTCATTTCCTTGTAGAAAAAAATAATAATCTTCCGTGGATTGCAATTCCCAGGAGGAAAAAAAAAAAGCAGAATCCTCCAGAACGCCTTTTCCTGATTTAATAGCAGTAATGGTAAAATGTGCCATTAATCGAAAGGGTATCCAGAGACTTCTATTTTTATTGTTGTTTTATAGAGCAATGTAATCTTCACTGTTAGGGCAGACAGTGTGGGGAAGATGGGTGCACATTTTGCCTTTTCTGAACATTATACTCTGTGAAATATACGGAGTTCTATGGTTTTCAGAATAAATTTTGACTTCTCACTATTTATTTTTATTTTTTTTTTATTTATTTTGTCATAACAATATATGTAGGTATCATACAAAAAGATTATATAATATATAAACACATATATGGGTAAATATTAGGAGGTATAAGCATATATGTATATAGGAAGAAGAAAAGAAAAACAATAGGACAGGAACGGTAGGCACGTTTTGTGCGCTTATGCACGCCCCTTATGGTCCCCTTAGGAATGGGGTGAGGTCAATAGTAGACAGTTTTTGGTTGAAGATTTTAGGATTATGGGAAGAGACCACAGAGTCAGGTAAAGTATTCCAAGCACTGATGATTCTGTTACAGAAGTCATATTTTCTGCAATCTAGATTAAAGCAGTTGACATTAAGTTTAAATCTATTGGTTGCTCTAGTATTATTGCAATTGAAGCTGAAGTAGTCTTTAACAGGAAGGACATTACAATAGATGATTCTGTGAGTTAAACTTAGGTCTTGTCGTAGGCAACGGAGTTCCAAGTTTTCTAAGCCTAGGATTTCAAATCTGGTGGGATAAGGTATTTTGTTGTTTTCAGAGGAATGGAGAACTCTTCTTGTAAAATATTTCTGGACACGTTCAATTGTATTGATGTCAGAGATGTGGTGAGGGTTCCAAACAGGCGAGCTGTATTCTAGAATTGGTCTAGCAAATGTTTTATATCCTCTGGTTAGTAGTGTGGTGTTTTTGGAAAAGAAGCCACGCAAGATTAGGTTTACAACTCTTAGAGCTTTTTTTGCTATGTAGTTGCAGTGGGCTTTGGCACTTAGATCATTTGATCCACTACACCTTTAAACCGTTTACTATAGAATGGACCAAATGCTTTTGCTGTGCTTTAATTTGTTTTAGATTTAAATTTGTTTATAGAATTGTTTTATTGTTGGGTACATTTGATAATAGCAGTTCATTCCAATAGAATACAATATATGTAGTGGTGGGATTTAAGTAATTTAACAACCGGTTCTCTGCCGTAATGATTTCTTCCAACAACCAGTTTGCCAAACTGCTCAGAAGGTTAACAACCGGTTCTCCCAAAGTGGTGCAAATTGGCTGAATCCCACCACTGAATATATGTAGCTCAAGGCTGAACTGTGGATCCTTGGTGCTCTCTTGATTGTTTGTTTGCAGACATTTCATTACCCAACTAGGTAATATCATCAGCATGAGAGAATACAGGGTTTGATCCCCAGGAGCACAGTTGGATGAGAACATTTAGCTCACATTAGAAATGTGAGCATGGAAAATATCTCAGAGGGAATCCTACCCAGTTTCTTGGGCTGTAAAAATGACAGGGGAGAAATTTACTTTCAGACACGCAAGATTCTATTAATGTAACCTGACAATAAATTAGAATTCGTTCATCTCTTGATTGATGTCGGGCATTGTGAGGTAGTCCAGACAAACACAAAAGCTGTCAAGAAAAACAACACTGACTAGACCAGTGATAGACCAGCCATGAAGGCCTGAGAAAAGATATTTGTATGGTGTGATGAATCTATACCTATTAAGATCAGAATAGTGCAGGAAATGGTATTCCCTGTGAATCAGGGATAGGAAGGATATTAATATTTTTGAACTTTGCTATTGGAGAAGATTCTGAGAATACTATGGACACCCAAGAACACAACGTTGACTCAGCCTTTCATCCTTCCAAGGTCAGTAAAATGAGGAGCCAGATTGTTGAGGGCAAATATGCTGACTCTGTAAACCGCTTAGAGAGGGCTGTGAAGCGGTATATAAGTCTAAGTGCTATTGCTAAACGGATCATGCCCTGCTTTTTAAGAATCACGATAACTGTAATGCGTCTTTTTGTCTGGAAATCGGAAAATAATGATAATGAAAACCAGACTGCATTACATTATGTAGGAAGTTAGCACCCACCCCTGTCCTAGAAGAATGAGATATTTTGGGAAATATTAAAAAGGCAGCATATATTTCCCTGGATGAGAAATGGAGAAACATATTTTAAAGACAAAGCAGCTCCCACCTTCCTGCCTCCCCCCCACCTTTGTCAATGGGCCAGAGGCAGAAACCCAATCCCCCTGCCCCACCACCAGTGGTGGGATTCAGCCAGTTCGCACCACTTCGGGAGAACCGGTTATTAACTTTCTGAGCAGTTTGGCAAACTGGTTGTTGGAAGAAATCATTAGGGCAGAGAACCGGTTGTTAAATTACTTGAATCCCATCACTGCCCACCACTTTTGCCAATGGACCATCATCTGCAACATAATAGGACCCATCTAGCAACAGAAACTCCCTACATGGCACCTGGAAAGATTACATCAGCCAGCTAAGACCCGCCACCCGCTGGGAGTCTGACAACCAATCAGGATACACTTCCTGTGCCCCAGGAAGTTCAAAGTTCAGAGAGGGCATAAAACCAAGGCACGCTCAGCATCTCGCCCTTTTTTCTGTTCAGGAACTCAAACCATGTGATCCTGTCCACCATTAAACCATCTTTCCAAGCAGTCTCCATGTTTCCAGTGTCTTTTTCCCCCCACTTGGAACTGAACCCAGAAGGACATTCCTTCCAATAATTACATTAATGAACAGGTCATGCTGTTCAAAGCCCGAACCACTTCTTTCTAGTCATTTTCAAGGGTGTGCAATCCTAGAAATTATTTCCTGCGAAGGGAAACCAAACGTAGATAAGCAGCTCACCCCTCAAATGTCTCTGTTGAAACTGAGAAGTATTTAGTTCAGTTCACGTTTTATTGACGGCGTCTATTTCTCGTTGCACATCAAAACAGTCTTCTATTCAAAAGTGTGCAGAAACATCGAAACATTGTACAGAAATAACCGCAAATGCAACCTATCGAGAGAGATTAATTTTAAAGATGTGCACACACATGCACCCCTCACTTATGTTGGAAGAAAACGTCCACCTGGGTTCAGTTCCAAGTGTGGATAAAGACACTGGAAACATGGAGACTGCTTGGAAAGATGGTTTAATGGTGGACAGGTTCACATGGTTTGAGTTCCTGAACAGAAAAAGAGATGAGATGCTGAGGGTGCCTTGGTTTTATGCTTTCTCTGAGCTTTGAACTTCCTGGGGCACAGGAAGAGTATCCTGATTGGTTGCTGGATGATGATGTAATGAAAGGGCTTTTCTATGCGTTACTCTGCACATGAACTCTTGTGCCTGCAAGGTGCCCCCGCCTCGCAGGAATGGCCTGTTTTGTTACTGAGGGCCGGCCTCAATGACGGGTCTTGGGACCCACAGAGGTGGCATGCGTCGAGAAAGAGCCTTTGGGGATTTTTAGATAGGGAATTTTTAAGGGGAGGGAGGGTTAGGGCGGGTGTTGGGGGGAACCCGTCGGAGGGGGGCAGTTCCTGCATGTGCTCGCGGCAGTTATTTAATAGGTTCGAAGGTTATGGGGGAGGATTGCGTTCCTTTTAGTTAGGGTGGTCCTATTTGTACGGTAAGTGGGAGGGGCAGATATGGTGGAAGTGAGGGTTTGTATCATTTTCTGGGGGCACGTGCTTGATGTTTGAAGGTGATCACGCGCCCCGATCCCTCAGACTTTTCCCGTTCCCCGGATGGTCAAGACCCTCAGAGCCTAGGCCTCCGGTTGATGTTGTGCAACGCACGGTCCGTGGTCAATAAGGCCCCCCTAATTTGTGATCTTATTCAGGGGGGTGCCACGGACCTTATGGGCATTACGGAAACCTGGTTGGGCACAGAAGGGGGCGTGCCCCTTGTTGAAATGTGCCCACCGGGTTTCCGAGCATTTCATCGACCGAGGGCCCAAGGTAGGGGTGGGGGGGTGGCGGTTGTTATTAAGGAAAGTCTAGAGCCGAGGGAGACCACTGTGCCTCAGATTGCCGGCTGTGAATCCCTCTTTGTGAGGTGGGGTCATAGGTGTCAGATGGGCTTGCTGGTCACGTACCTGGCTCCTTGCTGCGTGACAGCAGCCCTGCCCGAGCTCCTGGAGGTGCTTGCTGGAGTGGCAGTTGAGACCCCCAGACTTATGGTCATGGGGGACTTTAACTTGCCATCGGCCGGCATGTCATCGACAGCAGCTCGGGAGTTTATGGCTTCCATGACGGCCTTGGATCTGACTCAAGTAGTCGATGGCCCTACTCACATTGGGGGAGGCACGCTGGATCTGATTTTTATCTCTGGACAGTGGTTGAAGGATCTGGACTTGAGAGATTTAGTCACTGAACCTTTGTCATGGTCAGATCACTCTCTCCTTCGTCTGGACTTTCGGACCGCCGCTCAACACCGCAGGGAGACGGAACCAATACGATGGTTCCGTCCCAGGCGCCTGATGGACCTGGAGAGGTTCCGGACGGAGCTTGGGCCGTTTCCTGAGGGTCTGGCTCACGGCTCGGCTGAAGAACTAGTCGCGGCTTGGGAACTGGCCGCGGCTGGGGCTCTAGACCGTGTCGTGCCTTTGCGGCCTCTGACCTGGCATAGGTCTCAACCAGCCCCTTGGTTGTCCGAGGGGCTGAGGGAGATGAAACGCCAGAGAAGACGCCTAGAGAGTTCCTGGAGGTCCAGTCATTCGGAGGTTGATCAGACACTAGTTAGGTCATATAATAGGACCTACCTAGTGGCACTGAGGGAAGCAAGACGTTGCTACGCCTCCTCCCTCATTGCATCGGCAGATAACCGCCTGGCCGCCCTGTTTCGGGTGACTCGCTCTCTCCTTCAACAGGGGGAGCGGGATGACCCGTTGCAGGGACGTGCCGAGGAGTTTAGTGGTTATCTATACGATAAAATTGTTCAGCTTCGGGATGGCTTGGATCAAAATTGGGTGGATCCAGGTGAGAGGTCAGAGAGCTGTCTTGTTGAGACTGTTTGGGATGAGTTTGACCCTGTGGCTCCGAGCTCCTGGAGGTGCTTGCTGGAGTGGCAGTTGAGACCCCCAGACTTATGGTCATGGGGGACTTTAACTTGCCATCGGCTGGCATATCATCGACAGCAGCTCGGGAGTTCATGGCTTTCATGACGGCCTTGGATCTGACTCAAGTAGTCTATGGCCCTACTCCCATTGGGGGAGGCATGCTGGATCTGATTTTTATCTCTGGACAGTGGTTGAAGGATCTGGACTTGAGAGATTTAGTCACTGAACCTTTGTCATGGTCAGATCACTCTCTCCTTCGTCTGGACTTTCGGACCGCCGCTCAACACCGCAGGGAGACGGAACCAATATGATGGTTCCGTCTCAGGCGCCTGATGGACCCGGAGAGGTTCCGGACGGAGCTTGGGCCGTTTCCTGAGGGTCTGGCTCACAGCTCAGCTGAAGAACTAGTTGCGGCTTGGGAACTGGCCGCGGCTGGGGCTCTAGAACGTGTCGTGCCTTTGCGGCCTCTGACCCGGCGTAGGTCTCAACCAGCCCCTTGGTTCTCCGAGGGGCTGAGGGAGATGAAATGCCGGAGAAGACGCCTAGAGAGTTCCTGGAGGTCCAGTCGTTCGGAGGCTGATCGGACACTAGTTAGGTCATATAATAGGACCTACCTAGTGGCACTGAGGGAAGCGAGACGTTGCTATGCCTCCTCCCTCATTGCATCGGCAGATAACCACCTGGCTGCCCTGTTTCAGGTGACTCGCTCTCTCCTTCAACAGGGGGAGTGGGATGACCCGTTGCAGGGACATGCCAAGGAGTTTAGTGGTTATCTATACGATAAAATCGTTCAGCTTCGGAATGGCTTGGATCAAAATTGGGTGGATCCAGGTGAGAGGTCGGAGAGCTGTCTTGTTGAGACTGTTTGGGATGAGTTTGACCCTGTGGCTCCTGAGGACATGGACAGGTTATTGGGGAGGTTGAATGCCACCACATGTTTACTGGACCCGTGCCCCTCCTGGTTGGTACTGGCCACACAGGAGGTGACATGAGGCTGGCTCCAGGGGATTACTAATGCTTCTTTGTTGGAGGGGGTCTTTCCTGCCGCCTTGAAAGAGGCGGTGGTGAGACCTCTCCTCAAGAAGCCTTCCCTGGACCCTGCTGTCTTAGGTAATTATCGTTCGGTCTCCAACCTTCGCTTTGTGGCAAAGGTTGTAGAGAGTGTGGTGGCACGTCAATTACCCCAGTACCTGGATGAAACTGTCTATCTAGACCCGTTCCAGTCCGGCTTTCGGCCCGGATACAGCACTGAGACGGCTTTGGTCGCATTGGTTGATGATCTCTGGAGGGCCAGGGATAGGGGTTATTCCTCTGCCTTGGTCCTATTAGACCTCTCAGCGGCTTTTGATACCATCGACCATGGTATCTTGCTGCACCGGTTGGAGGGACTGGGAGTGGGAGGCACCGTTTATCGGTGGTTCTCCTCCTATCTCTCTGATCGGTCGCAGACGGTGTTGACGGGAGGGCAGAGGTCGACCCCGAAGCACCTCACTTGTGGGGTGCCGCAGGGGTCGATTCTCTTGCCCCTCCTGTTCAACATCTATATGAAGCCACTGGGTGAGATCATCAGTGGTTTCGGTGTGAGTTACCAACTGTACGCTGATGATACTCAGCTGTACTTTTCCACACCGGACCACCCCAATGAAGCTGTCGAAGTGCTGTCCCGGTGTCTGGAGGCCGTACGGCTCTGGATGGGGAGAAACAGGCTCAAGCTCAATCCCTCCAAGACAGAGTGGCTGTGGATGCCAGCACCACGGTACAGTCAGCTGCAACCGTGGCTGACTGTTGGGGGCGAGTCATTGGCCCCAATGGAAAGGGTGCGCAACTTGGGCGTTCTCCTGGATGGACGGCTGTCCTTTGAAGACCATTTGATGGCCGTCTCCAGGAGAGCTTTTTACCAGGTTCGCCTGGTTCGCCAGTTGCGCCCCTTCTTGGACCGGGATGCCCTATGCACGGTCACTCATGCTCTCGTGACATCTTGACATCTCGCCTGGATTACTGCAATGCTCTCTACATGGGGTTTCCCTTGAGGAGCACCCGGAGGTTCCAGTTAGTCCAGAATGCGGCTGCGCGGGTGATAGAGGGAGCCCCTCGTGGCTCCCATGTGACACCACTCCTGCGCAGACTGCACTGGCTGCCTGTGGCCTTCCGGGTGCGCTTCAAGGTTTTGGTAACTATCTTCAAAGCGCTCCATGGCTTAGGGCCAGGCTACTTACAGGACCATCTGCTGCCACCGATTGCCTCCCACCGACCCGTGCACTCTCACAGGGAGGGACTCCTTAGGGTGCCATCCGCCAGGCAGTGCTGACTGGCGACACCCAGGGGAAGGGCCTTCTCTGTGGGGGCTCCCACCCTCTGGAATGAACTTCCCCTAGGACTCCGCCAACTTCCTGACCTTCGAACCTTCCACCGCGAGCTTAAAACACATCTATTTATTTGTGCAGGACTGGACTAGAATTTTAATTTTTAAATTTAGTTTTAACGGGGTTTTATTATTTTAATTGTAATTTTAAATTTTGGCCTATTTCAATAAGTTTTTTAATTAGTGTTTTATCTTGTATTATATTTGTATTTTTATCGGGCTGTAAACCGCCCTGAGTCCTTCGGGAGATAGGGCGGTATAAAAATTTGATTAAATAAATAAATAAATAAATTGTCAGACTCCCAGGGGGCGGGGGTCTTAGCTAGCCTTGTTGGCTGATGTAATCTTCCCAGGTGCCATGTAGGAAGTTTCTATTGCTAGATGGGTCCTATTGTGTTGCAGATGATGGTCCATTGACAAAGGTGGGGGGGGGCAGGAAGGTGGGAGCTGCTTTGCCCTTAAAACATGTTTCTCCATTGCTCATCCAGGGAAATATAATCTGCCCTTTTTAATATTTTCTAAAATAGTTCATTCTTCTAGGAGAGGGGTGGGTGCTAACTTCCTACGCTTACAAAGAATACACATATGCAGGTAGTCCTTGACCTACGAGCACAGCAGGGGGCAGGATTTCCGTTGTTAAGATGCAAGATGGCTGTTAAGTGAATTGCAATTCCATCTTATGACCTTTTGGGGTTTTTTTTTGACACTGATGTTAGGCAAATTCCTGCAGTTCAGTGAATCACATGGTTGTTAAGTGAATCTAGCCTCCCCCATTTAATTTCCTTCTCAGAAGCAAACTGGGAAGGGCACAAATGGTGACCCTGGGAAACTGCAAAACTTGGTTCATAGTTACTTTTTTCAGTGCTGTTGTAACTTTGAGTGGTCACTAAACAAATGATTGTAAATTATCAAGCACTACCAATAGTCCTCGACTTACAGCCATTCAGTTAGGGACTGTTCGAAGGCACCGACCCGTACGCTCACACAGAGAGGGACTTCTCAGGGTGCCGTCTGCCAAACAATGTCGGCTGGTGGCCCCCAGGGGAAGATCCTTCTCTGTGGGGGCTCCTACCCTCTGGAACGAACTTCCCCCTGGTTTACGCCAGATACCTGACCTTCGGATCTTTCGCCGCGAATTGAAAACACATCTATTTATTCGCGCGGGGCTGGCTTAAATTTTATTGGGTTTTTATTGGGTTTTTAAATTTTTCCTATGAATTTTAATGGGTTTTTTAGTTTTATATGTTTTAAAGTCTTAGGCCAATGGTGTAATAAGTTTTTTAATCCGGGTTTTAATTGTATATTGTATTGCTTGTTTTATTTTGGCTGTACACCGCCCTGAGTCCTTCGGGAGAAGGGCGGTATAAAAATCGAATAAATAATAAATAATAAAATAATAATAATACTGAAAAAAGTGACTTCTGGCCGTTTTTCACTCTTACGACTGTTGCAGCATCCTCATTTTCATGTGATTTACATTTGGGTTCTTGGCAACTGACTCACATTTATGACAGTTGCAGTGCCCCGGGAGTCATGTGAACACCTTTTGTGATGTTCAGTGGGATATAAAGATTCACTTAATAACCATGTTATTAATTTAACCATTGTAGTGATTCACTTAACAACAGTGGCAAGAAAAGTTGTTAAATGGGGCAAAACTCAACACATTTTTCAATTAGCAACATAAATTACGGGCTCAGTTGTGGTCATAAGTGGAGGACTACTTGTACCTTTAAACTGACTTTAGCAAAATAATATTTTTCTCCATTATTTGAACTATATATCAGGAAAGGGTGATGGAGAATGCCCAAAGAGGACAAGATTATAACCACATTTATTAAAAAAGATGTCAAGAGTCTTATTTTGTTGAGGCTTTAAAGAACTTTCCTTAAAGTTTTGTTTAGAATAACTTTGTCTTCTATTTGATGCAGAGAAACATTAAAACAAAACTTCAGTTAAAAGTAGGTTAAATGGGACCAATAAATCAAAGAGAGCTGGCAGGGCCAGTGGCAGAAGTAGAGATTGTCAAAGTTAATGCGAAAACAGAATATTATTGGCACTTTCTGCATTAGCTTTAGGACTGAAGATTGATTCAAAAGAATTGCAATTAGAAGCAAACATTTGACATATCTTGATTAACTTCTGGTTGCTAGTATTTATTTTTGTTTGTTTGTTTGTTTATTTATTTGAATTTATATCCCGTCCTTCTCTGAAGACTCAGGGCGGCTTATATTGTATAAGGCAATAGTCTCATCGATTTGTATATTATATACAAAGTCAACTTGTATTGCCCCCCCAACAATCTGGGTCCTCATTTTACCTACCTTATAAAGGATGGAAGGCTGAGTCAACCTTAGGCCTTGTGGGACTCGAACCTGCAGTAATTGTAATTGCAGGCAGCTGTGTTAATAACAGACTGCATTAGCCTGTTGAGCTACAAGAGGCTCATATTAGATAATATATATAAGTATAAGCATGAACTGAACACATAAAATGAATACAATTAAAGGGAACATTAGGACAGGGATGGTAGATAATACTGGTGCTCTTATGCACGCCCCTTACAGACCTTTTAGGAATGGGGTGAGGCCAACAGTAGCCAGTCTAAGGTTAAAATTTTGGGGATATCATATTTTCTGCAATTGAGTTTGGTGGGGTTTACCTTAAGTTTGTATCTATTCTGTGCTCGTCTATTGTGGTTGAAGCAGTGTATTGTGTATTGTTGTGGTTGAAGTAGTCCTAGAAGAAAACATAAATTTAAGCCACTAATATATAAATGGAGAGCAAACCCCACTCCTTCTAGCACTGATGATATTACCTAGTTTGGTAAAGAAATATCTGCAAAAAAACCCCACAACTAGGCATAGAAAGCATCAAGAACTTCACAATTAATCCTGAACTATGAATATTGTCTTCTATCTGTACATAAATGTAAACAAAGACAAATTTTTTGTAAGTACCGGTGCAGCATTGTGGGCAACGTTTGGCAGTCTAGGAAACTGTGCTAAAATATCCGCTTATTTGTGGATTTGAACTTAAGTATCTTATTTTTCTAGTGCTTGCAATTTAGCCCTGACAGCTAAGGGTACCATATTTTTCAGAGTATAAGACACACCTTCACCCCTCAAATAAGAGGGTGAAAATCTGGGTGCGTCTTATACTCTTAATGTAGCCCCACCCAGCTTCTCAAACGGAGGTTTCAGAGGCTGAAAAAAGCATCAGAAATGGAGCTTCAGAAAAGAGGCCCCCAAACAGAGCTTCAGGGACTTTTTTTTTCCTGAAACTGTTTTGGAGGCTTTCAGAGGCAGAAATAAGTATTCTTCTGAATAATAAATAACAGAGTTTCAGAAGTTTCAGAGGCAAAAAAAAAAGCAGGAAAAAAAAAGCAAGGCACAGAGCTCACAACCAAGGAACTTGTTGCTAAAATTCACCTCTGGGAACAGCTGATTGGGGGTATTCCGGGAGGTGGATCTACCTGTCAATCAGCTTTTTTCTTATTTTCCTCCCCAAAAACTAAGGTGCGTCTTATACTCTGAAAAATACAGCAATTAGGGAAAAAAAAGAAGAAACATGCAAATAAAGCCAGAAGAACAGAAACTTCAAATAAGAAAAATAGAAGCAGTGGATTAAAACTTACCTAATTTTTTTTTTTAAGGGAAGGTATTCAGTATGAAAGTGCCCAGAGTGTAGCATGAGAGAATCGTCCCATTCCAGAGTTGCCAGCAGAAGTTTTTCAAATCGTCAGCTATCTGATCCTCTTAGATGGACAAAGGGGAATTGAACCCAGGAGTTTTTGAATGCCAGGTTCAAGCGGTAGGGCAAAAGATGTAGTTTATTGTTCCAAATTAAGGGAGAGCTCTCTGGAGATTTTTGCAAACTGAGATGCACAGAACAGAAGATTTATCTAAAGCTTTTCTGGGCTGCAGTTCCTAAACTAACTGGGAAGTTTGAAAAGAATTTAGCACCACCTACAGTCAGAATTTAAATTAAGCATCAAAAATATCAGTATGAAAACAGAAGAAACATTTTGCGCAAGGACTCCACAATGCACATTCATATATATTTATTTTAGAAAGTTAGCACCCACCCCACTCCTAGAATAATGAAATATTCTAAGAAATATTAAAAAGGCAGAATCTTATACTTCCCTGGATGAGAAAAGGAGATACATGCTCTTGGAAAGCAGCGACCCACCCCCTCTTTGCTAATAGCCCCAGAAAGACTGGTGCCAACCTATCTACAAGACAAAAGGTTGGGCCAGCTTATCTACAAAAAAAAAAGACTTCACCCTCTGGACATGATAGGATTGGTCCACATTCAAGATCCAAACCAGGACAAAGCCATTAAGCCATAATAGGAATTGCCCAACATCCTTTCAGAACACAACCTTCATTACATCATCACCTAGCAAGATTCAATCAAGCCTGGGACTCAAGATAACCTATAAAATAACCCCTGCATGGCCCCATGGGAGTCTGACAACCAATGGGATACCTGTCTTTACACAGGAATAGGAAGCTCCAAGGTGGGGCCCAAGAGAGGGTATAACTAACTAACTAACTAACTCACTCACTCACTCACTCACTCTCACTCTCTCAATCTCTCTCTCTTTCTTCCTTCCCTCCATCCCCCCATGTGTTCAATTGCCCAGGACCTCAAACCATGTGGTCCTGTCCACCATTAAAACATCTTTCCAAATAGCCTCCAAGTTTCCAGTGTCTTTCTCCCCACTTGAAACTGAACCCAGATGGACATTTCTTCCAACATTATATAAAGATACATTTACCATACATATATTTCAAATGGACTTTTGCAAATGGTTATATTATACTTCTGATTATCCAAATATATTTTTATTTCTTTTTTTAACAGAGCTCTAGGTAAGCCAATGTCCTGACAAACATATATTTTAAATTTCATTTGTATATTCAAGCCCCCCAAAAATTGACTTTGACCCCCCTCTGAGTAAAGATAATTCAATTCACATATAATAATTCAATTATTTTTAACCCTCCAATTCTAGCTGTGAAAAGGGTGCTGATGAAAATTTAAAAAAGGAACAAACTGTTTTTCAAAGTAAATGAAGATTATGATTTACCAGCATAGTGAATGGATGGATTAAAAATTAAAGTGTTTGTTTTCTGGATTTTTTTTCTCTGCCATCTTTATTCCTTTGCTTTGTGTTGTTTTGTGGTTTTTGCATTGTTCATAGATTTTTAAAAGTTTGTAATCCCCCCAGAGTTGCTAACACATATGTAAGCATATCTTTTTAAAACAACAACAAGCCTGTAATCTCTTGCAGTGGGGTGACGTCAGGGCGACTGAATGGAGCTGAGTGCTTACTGGCCAGATGCCCTTCCTGATGCCTATGCAGAGGCCACAGCAGATATTTTCACTTTGCATCCAGAGAGAGAAATATCTGCTGGTACCTAGGATCGAACTCACAGATTGTGAGGCAAGAGCTCCACTTCTAGGCCATCACACTGCATATAAATGTAATAAGTTGTTGTTGTTATTAGGATTAAACGTGACAATATTATTTGGGCTGAAACCAAAGTCAGATTTAGATATTTGTATGCGAAGTCCCTTAGACTGCAAGATGATCAAACTGGTCAGTCCTAGAAGAGATCAACCCTGACTGTGCTTTAGAAGGCCAGATCCTGAAGATGAAACTCGAATACTTTGGCCACCTAATGAGAAGGAAGGACTCACTGGAGAAGAGCCTAATGCTGGGAAAGATTGAGGGCAAAAGAAGAAGAGGACGGCAGAGAACGAGGTGGCTGGATGGACTCACTGAAGCAGTAGGCATGAGCTTAAATGGACTCCAGAGGATGGTAGAGGACAGGAAGGCCTGGAGGAAAATTGTCCATGGGGTCACGATGGGTCGGACACGACTTTGCAACTAACAACAACAACAACAAATGGGCATGATTTTGATATGTCAAAAAACGGAACTGATCTTTTCTAGTGTGCAAGAACCAACGACAAGGAACCAATTGAAAAAGATGTCCCCGTCTCTCAGTCTTAGAAAGGAAGCTGAGGTGAATCACTTCTGAACTCTGGCCAAAAAAACTGCAGGAATCTGTCCGGGCTATTGCCAGGCATCAAGACTGACTCAAAGGAAATAATAAAATAACTACACATGTGTTTCAGATTCCTCGATTTATAATTCATTCATTCACTTTTGCTTTCAATCATCTGGGTGAAACACTTGTCTTTTCTGTTCTGCTTCATCCAAAGACAAGATAGAAGTGGCTCGGCATTGTGTGTGTTTGTGTGTGAGATTTCTTAGTCGGTACACTCACATATTTTCAATGGAGAGACAGGATTTGTGGATCTTTTGCAGTAATGAAATACTTCAGGGAACACATACAGTAGCTTGGTACTCTCTGAGGTTGGTTGTTTTCTTTCAGACATTTCATTACCCAGCTAGGTAATACCTTCAATGCCAGAAGGGAAGGGGTTTGCTATTTGTACACAATAGTGGCTTGCCCTGTCAGTCTTGGTAAGAATGTTCTTGGTGGCTCCTTAATTAGGTTGTTGTTTATTGTTGGATTATTTATCTGAGTTGGTAATTCCATGGCTCTGGAGTTTTGTTGGTATAGCATTTAGCAATAGCACTTAGACTTATATATCGCTTTACAGTGCTTTTACAGCCCTCTCTAAGCGGTTTACAGAATCAGCATATTGCCTCCAATCTGGGTCCTCATTTTACACACCTTGGAAGGATGGAAGGCTGAGCCGACCTTGAGCCTGGTGGGATTTGAACTGCCAAATTGCAGGCAGCTGGCAGTCAGCAGAAGTAGCCTGCAGTACTGCACTCTAACCACTGAGCCACCGATGCAATCATAGGATTGCATCTACAGAGAGAGAGTATCATGATCACGTGAGATATTAGCGCCCCTTTATATTGCACCGGCGAGACCACAGTTAGAATACTGAAACCAGTTTTGGTCACCGCGATATAGGAAAAGATGTTGAGACCCTAGAAAAAAGTGCAGAGAAGAGCAACAAAGTTGATTAGGGGCCTAGAGGCTAAAGCATATGATGAATGGTGGGAACTGGGTATGTCTAGTCTAACGAAGAGACTGACTAGGGATGATATGATAGCCTTCTTCCAAGACTTGAAGGGCTGTCACAGGAAGATAAGGGGTTGATTTAGTCTGCATAGCATCTGAGAGCAGGACAAGAAGCAATGGGAGATTCAATCACTCTAACCACTGCGCCACCGCGGCTCATATAGTATAGTATTAATCTGCCTCTCTCTAATAACCTACAAAGCCTTTGTTATTTGTTAACTGCTTACACATCACACATGCACACAGATGTGATATTTTTCAGTGTTTGAGGAGCTGTCACAGAGAAGATGGGGGTCAACCTATTCTCCAAAGCATCTGAGGGTAGGAGAAGAATGGGCGGAAGATCATTAAAGGGAGATCCAATCTAGAACTAAGGTGAAATTTCCTGTCAGTGAGAACAATTAATCAGTGGAGCATCTTGCATCCAGAAGTTGTGGGTGCTCCTTCACCTGAGTCTTCTTACCAACGTAGACTTGCAAAACAAACAAGGTCTTCTTTCAGTTCAACAAAACACAGTTCAATACACAACAGTCAGTATCTTGAGGAATCAGTAACTAGCCATGATCAAGCAATGATCATAAAGCTCAAATATACAGTTGCAGCATGTCATTAGGTTACAATGCTGTAGCGTCCCTGTAGATTCCCCAACAAGCCATAATTTAGTAGTCCTTTTATACATTGGCTACAGAGCTCAACCAATCAGGATGCTTGCATGATGCAGCACAGCCTTAAAGCAATATCGTGCCTTTCTATAAACATACATAGTTAGTTTATATATTGCCTGGCCAACTAGTTAGGCAAATAACAATTTCCTGACAGTGTGGCTTAGTGGCCGTGGCTTGGTGGGTGTGGCAGGGGAAGGATACTGCAAAATCCTCATTTCCTCCCCACTCTTAGGGGAAGGATATTACAAAATCTCCATTCCCACCCCACTCTGGGGCCAGCCAAAATTTCCGCTACCGATTCTCCAGAACCTATCAGAACCTGTTGAATAGCACCCCTGTTCCAAGGTCATTCCAACCCTATTATTCTGTGCTCTGCGTAAACTCACTTGCCCTCCTATATCCTGGCCAAAAGTTGTACAAAGATTGCTCTATAGAAAATAGTTGCCTGTGAAAACTGGGTCTCTTCCAATAGACACCAGTACAGCTAGTCTTTTTATTCCTTGCCAGCATTGTCCTTTGCACATTCATTTTCACATCATTTCAATCTGTCATTGACTGTTATATGATCTGAAGCATACCGGTTCTTATTTTGGGGACCTGTCATTCCAACCTTGTCTGATCTTTATGCATTGTTTCCTGGTGACCTTCTGCGTGGCAGTCCTTATCCCTGGTAACTGGTATAGAGACCTGGACTAGTTTTATCCCTTACTTTTCATCTCTTTCTGCGTGCCCAAATTTTCCCTGAATTCAAATTCTTTTCAGTTATTTTTCTCAGTGTTTTAATTGTAGCATAAGGAGTGTAGAAATGAATGTATTAAAGAGCAATGGCAAGTTATACACAATTGGAAACCAAAATAAAACAAGTACAGGTTGTCGTCATCTTTTGACCACAAAGGAGACCCCCCTAAATGATCTGGTGATACTGTGAAACATCATGTGACTTAGATGTCAGGACTTAGATGTCAGGTTTGGCTGCAGTTCAGTGGTGGGATTCAGCCAGTTCGTACCACTTCAGGAGAACCGGTTGTTAACTTTCTGAGCAGTTTGGCAAACTGGTTGTTGGAAGAAATCATTAGGGCAGATAACCGGTTGTTAAATTGCTTGAATCCCACCACTGCTGCAGTTGTTAAGTGAATTACCTGTGTTGTTAAACACTGTGTCATATGACTTTGACTTGCAATTTCCTGCTGTCTTCCCCATTGACTTTACTTGTCAGAAGATGGCCGTGAAGGTCACAAATGGTGATCACATGACCATGGGTGCTGTGACCATCATAAATGCATGCCAGTTGTCGAGCACCCATCATGGGGCCATGAGGCAAGAATTGCCACTTTCAGGAGTGTTCATGGAACTTCTTATTTAGCTCTCTTGTAATTTAAATGTTCACAGAACTAGTGAGATGGTAATTCAAAGCACCTGAATGCGAGACAAGAAATAATGGATAGAAACTGACCAAGGGCCTCTGGTGGCTCAACGGACTAAGTCTGTCTGTTATTAACACAGCTGCTTGCAATTACTGCAAGTTCAAGTCCCACCAGGCCCAAGGTTGACTCAGCCTTCCATCCTTTATAAGGTAGGTAAAATGAGGACCCAGATTGTTGGGGGCAATAAGTTGACTTTGTATATAATATACAAATGGATGAAGACTATTGCTTAACACAGTGTAAGCCACCATGAGTCTTCGGAGAAGGGCGGGATATAAATTCAAAAAAAAAAAAAAAAAGGAGAGATTCAACCTAGAAATAAGGAGAAATGTTCTGACAGTGAGAGCAATCAATCAATAGAACAGCTTGCCTTCAGAAGTTGTGGGAACTTCATCACTTGAGGCTTTCAAGAAGAGATTGGGCTGCCATCTGTCAGAAATGGTGTAGGGTCTCCTGCCTGGGCAGGGGGGGGTTGGACTAGATGACTTACAAGGTCCCTTCAAATTCTGTTAATCTGTTAAATCTATTAGCGAGGATTTTCTGTAAAAGAATTATCATAGTAGAATATTTACTAAAGATGGGGAAATAGATGGAGAAAAGTTAAAACATCCATTAGTATGGTATTGGTGCAAAGGTATATGGTTTGTTATGGAGAATAAATGTTGGCCAAGGAATCAAATAGTTATATATGGACCTGAGATGCATAACTATCAGTAGAAGTGGTAACAGAGTTCAAAAGTGTAAGGGGGTAACACAAGAAGGTATAAGACTCCAAAAATGAATGGGGGCTAAAAGAATGTGGCTTGAATTCCCAAATGAGTGACTAGCATGAAAGAATATATTGAAATATTTGGGCCACCATAATCCCTTGCGGGATGGAGTCTGGGCAACTGAATGGAGCTGTTTACTGGCCGGAGGCCCTTCCTGTTGCCAATGTGGAGTTTTGTTAAGCAAATATATTCTCATTGTGCCCAGAGAGAAAAATATCTGCCTCTACCTAGGATCGAACTAACAGCCTCCTGATTGTGAGGCGAGAGCAACACCTCTAAGTTGGGACACCTAGAGTGGTTGAATAAACACTGAATGCAAAAGAAATACATGAAGGAAGAGTGAATAAGTGTTGTGTCTTTGCCCGCCGAGTGGGGGCCCCTGCCAGAAAGTGACTTGGAAAGTGAGGGGGAAGGGCCATCAGGATTTACCTCGGGAGCACCGGCTTCCCTGGCTCAGCTCCAGGAGCCAGAGGCAGGCCAGGTGGATGAGATAACCAGGCCTCCATCCCCTGACTCTTCCCACCAGGCCACGCCTCCAGACCTAGCTGATGGCAATCAGGCCTGGCTGGACCCTAGGTTTCGTAGGCAGGAGAGGCAGGAACAACAGAAGCAGGGGTGGGGCAGGCCTAGGAAGTGCTGAGTCATGGAGCCACACCCCACAGGATATAAAACCAGTGAGGGCTGCTATGCCTCTTTGTAGCAGGCAAATCAACTGCTTAACTAGAGCTGAAGTACTGTTTGTTCCTGGGTGACTTATCGGCATCAAGGGAGATAACAGAGTCATTTGGCAGACGCTCGCTAGTTTGCTGACAGAGCTGATAGTGCCGGTTAAGCCATCGCTCGGACGGAGGCGAGGGGGGACAGAACAATAAGTCAAAAGCAAGGGATTGGTCAGAATTCCTGAGCTCCTAAAAATGAGAGGGGTGAGAATTGGAGGAACAAGAAACCATGTATTGACAGGGTGACAGGCAACCTAGAGGGCTAGCAATGAAACAAACAAACAAACAAACAAACAAACAAACAAACAATAGTTTTGCCATTTGCAGTTTCCGATTGTCTGATCAGAAGAAGTCCTGGGATGGATAACCTTTGTGTTAGGTAATGCTTGAATGTAATTAGGGCAGATCACTATAATTAGCAAAGATAATACTACCTGTTTGCCAGTGAGTTGGGTCTGGGGATTTCTTCTTTAATGAAGGAAGATAAATAAAGGTAAAGTTTTGAAATTAGGCTCCTGGCTTAACCTCATTCAAGTTAGCTTGAATAGTTTGCCCAAAGCTGGGCAAAATTATTTGAAAGAGATATTTACCATGCATAGAAACGTGTGCAGATGGATTTCCATACTATTGGAGGTGCTTGTTAAAAAGACAAGGGTAGTGACATGCCACTGTGTGGCAAACTCTTTGCCTTTATATGTGTGTGCAACATCCTGCCATGTGCACATTCAAAGAAGTGAGGCTTGGATATCTTGATGCAGATGAGCTTTTCGTTCGATTAAAAAGCATTGGGTTGACAAAATCAGAAATGAGGCCATGATAAGCTGCCTGGGAAAGCCAAGGGGAAATCATCAAAACCATTAAAAAGCGAAAGTTAGAATATTTCGGACATATGATATGAACACCTGTAAAAATACAGCATCCTTCGCTTAATCCTCCAAGGAAAGATTGAAGGCAAATGAGGTCCAGGCAGAAGAAGAACATGATGGCTTCAAAATCTAAGGGACCGGTTTGGACAAAACTCAGCAGCACTTTTTCGTGCGCCTGTTGATAAAAATAGGATCATCAACATGATTGCTGACGTCCAATGGCGGCTATGGCAGAAGGAGGAGGAGGAGGAGGAGGTGGAGGAGGAAGAGGAGGAGGAAGAAGAAGAAGAAGAAGGAGGAGGAGGAGGAGGAGGAGGAGGAGGAGGAGGAGGAGGAGGAGGAGGAAGGAAGGAAGGAAGGAAGGAAGGAAGGAAGGAAGGAAGGAAGGAAGGAAGGAAGGAAGGAAGAAAGAAAAGCAGAGACCTTGTTACATTTTTAGTACGCAGACTGAAAAAAAAAGTTGTTACTGCCTCAACAACTATAGCACAAAAATATCCTGTCTACCGCATCATTCTGAGATGCTGGCCTTTCCTGAACCCATGTCACCGAGCCCTTTAAAATCCCTTCACTCAGCCATTCAATATTCATTCTAAAGGCAAATGATATGAATATTTAAAATGCTGTCCCCAAAGGTCAACGCTTGAACTCTCCATGTCAGAATTCAGCTCGTTGCCGGCAGCTATTATGTTCTGCATGACAACATTGGTGAAATCTGCATGTTTTCATCCTTTTGCATAACCAAGACAGAAGCTGAATTGATAATGTTTCGAATCATCATTGTAAACTCACTGCTGGAAATGAGAACCAAACAAATATTTGAGTTGGGTGTCAACCATGGTAACCTTTTCCTTCTCACAAACTCTGTATTTAATTATAGAACTAAACTGGATGATTCGGGACTTTTTAGAATTTTTATTGGCCAAGTGTGATTGGACACACAAGGAATTTGTCTTGGTGCATATGCTCTCAGTGTACATAAAAGAAAAGATACCTTCATCAAGGTACAACATTTACAACACAATTGATGATCAATATATCAATATAAATCATAAGGATTGCCAGCAACAAGTTATAGTCATACAGTCATAAGTGGAAAGAGATTGGTGATGGGAACTATGAAACGATTAATAATAGTGCAGATTCAGTAAATAGTCTGACAGTGTTGAGGGAATTATTTGTTTAGCAGAGTGATGGCCTTCGGGGAAAAACTGTTCTTGTGTCTAGTTGTTCTGGTGTGCAGTGCTCTATAGCGTCGTTTTGAGGGTAGGAGTTGAAACAGTTTATGTCCAGGATGCGAGGGATCTGCAAATATTTTCACGGCCCTCTTCTTGATTCGTGCAGTATACAGGTCCTCAATGGAAGGCAGGTTGGTAGCAATTATTTTTTCTGCAGTTCTAATTATCCTCTGAAGTCTGTGTTTTTCTTGTTGGGTTGCAGAACCGAACCAGACAGTTATAGAGGTGCAAATGACAGACTCAATAATTCCTCTGTAGAATTGGATCAGCAGCTCCTTGGGCAGTTTGAGCTTACTGAGTTGGCGCAGAAAGAACATTCTTTGCTGTCCTTTTTTAATGATGTTTTTGATGTTGGCTGTCCATTTTAGATCTTGCGATATGATAGAACCCAGAAATTTGAAGGTTTCTACTGTTGATACTGTGTTGTCAAGTATTGTGAGAGGTGGAAGTATGGAAGGGTTTTTCCTAAAGTCTACCACCATTTCTACGGTTTTGAGTGTGTTCAGTTCCAGATTGTTTTGGTTGCACCACAAGGCTAGTCGTTTTTGCTTGAAACTAAAAAAAACAAAACAAAACCCCTTTGATTTTAGGTTGGTATGATTAGACAGATTTTGTTATTATGGAAATCGCTTAAAATGTTATGAAATATAAAACAAAGGTTGAGGTGGTAATTTTTTTAAAAAAATATTTTATTGCGCTGAAAAAAGTCGGAATCTCTTTTCCTTTTTTTTTTTGAACTTGTCTCGTTCTTTTAGTTCTTTCACTTTCGGCTTTTTTCTCTAATGTTATTTTACATTGAAACTTAATATTGGGGAATATCTGGAAACTTGATCTGGAATCAACTTACCCTTTTTTCTTAAAAGGCATCAGGATGATGCTACCCAACAGGACTGTCTGTAGGAAATATTAAAAAAAATATAGATGAACACCACAACATTGCAATCAAAATTCTGCCTTTTGTAAAAACATACATTGTAAATGTGACATATATAAAAAAAAGACCTTTCATTGAACTGTGCTGATTTTTTTTTAAAAAAACTGCACTCTGCAGATATCCCTAGACATGCTAAACTGAAGTAGCATTTTAAGCTGATTTAATAATCAGAGAACCTGAATTGTGGACATTATATCAGCAGGCCACTATCAAAGTTGACACCAGCCACAGCATAGAACAACTTAAAGAAATAGTGCAAGATCGAAAAATATGGAGAGACCTGGCCCATATAATTTTTTTTTAATTTCTTTTTGTCACAACAGTATACACAAACAATTGTCATAGATAAAACAACATATTTTGAAGAAAATATATACATATATGTAAAAAAATATGCATCAACTATATCAATTTGATATGATGAAGGGAACAATAGGACAGGAACGGTAGGCACTGTTGTGCTCTTATGCACGCCCCTTATAGCCCTCTTAGGAATGGGGTGAGGTCATAGTAGACAGTTTTTGGTTGAAGATTTTGGGATTTTGAGTAGAGACTATGGAGTCAGGTAATGAGTTCCAAGTATTAACAACTCTGTTACAGAAGTCATATTTTCTGCAATCAAGTTTGAAGCGGTTGACATTTAGCTTGAATATATTTTTTGCTCTTGTAATATTGCGATTGAAGCTGAATTGTCAAGAGTTGGACGCAACTGAATGGATAATGTCCTCCTCCCCTCCCTCCTCCTCCTCCTCCTCCTCCTCTTCCTCATCATCATATCAGGTGAAATGGTTGGAGTTAGTTCTAGGTTTTTGGGTGCAAACCTGTAAAATCTAAGTGCCAAAGCCCACTGCAATTACATAGCAAAAAAAGCTCTAAGAGTTGTAAACCTAATCTTGCGCAGTTTCTTTTCCAAAAACACCACACTATTAACCAGAGCATATAAAACATTTGCTAGACCAATTCTAGAATACAGCTCACCTGTTTGGAACCCTCACCACATCTCTGACATCAATACAATTGAACGTGTCCAGAAATATTTTACAAGAAGAGTTCTCCATTCCTCTGAAAACAATAGAATACTCTATCCCACCAGACTTGAAATCCTAGGCTTAGAAAACTTGGAACTCCGTTGCCTTCGACAAGACCTAAGCTTAACTCACAGAATCATCTATTGTAATGTCCTTCCGGTTAAAAACTACTTCAGCTTTAATTGCAATAATACTAGAGCAACTAATAGATTTAAACTTAATGTCAACCGCTTTAATCTAGATTGCAGAAAATATGACTTCTGTAACAGAATCATCAGTGCTTGGAACACTTTACCTGACTCTGTGGTCTCTTCCCATAATCCTAAAAGCTTTATCCAAAAATTTTCTACTATTGACCTCACCCCATTCCTAAGAGGACCATAAGGGGCGTGCATAAGTGCACAAACGTGCCTAGCGTTCCTGTCCTATTGTTTTTCTTTTCTTCTTTCTATATATATGCTTATACCTCCTTATATTTACCGATATATGTTTATATACTATATAATCTTTTGTATGATTCCTACATATATTGTTGTGACAAAATAAATAAATAAATAATAAAATAATAAAATGGTCTTAGAATCTCTGGTCTAAGCTGCTTCCATCCTGGCATCTTTTCCATCCTTAGCAAAACTTCTGCAAGGAGCTCATTTTGCCACTAGGTGTCACCATTTCCTTTCTTTTGTGGGAAATTTTAGGCTACCCTCCTTGTATGCTGAGTTAGTTGATGCTTAGCCTATTATTCCAAACAGTGCAGCCAAACAAAATATACATACATATCTTGTAATACTTCCAGAGAGAGAAGAAAATAGGTCCTCAGACTAATTTTATTTCCTTGATATGTGAACTTTCAAATGTTGACATGCTGTAGCCTTAGACTGCAGTTTCTCATAATGCTAGTTGCTCCGTAAAATATGAATCCCAGGTAATACACACAGAATAACAGAGATGGAAGGTGTTCTGACCCAGCCTTAGCAGGACCAAGAAACAGACTCCTTGTCCTGAAAAAAACTCCTCTTTATTTATCTCCTGTGAATTCACACACAGAAAAGTCCAGGCAATAATCCTTCCAAGGGTTAATTGCAGTAACAGACCTTATCAGTTCTTTGGGATACTTGCCAGGCCAAGAGCATCCAGTCACAAAGCAAATCTTCCAAAAGAAATCCGAACTGTTGTCTCCTGCAACCACCGCTCCCCTTTTGCTTCTATTTATTCCCCAGCCAGGGAGGGGCCATTCAACATCCACGTGTGCCTTTCTTCCCAAGTTGGCTCCTGTTCCTCAGTTGTTCTCCTTTCCTGACAGCTCTGCGCACAGGTGTATCTGGAACAGGCCCCAGCTGTTCTTCTTCCCCACTTATCTCCGACTCCCAAAGGCAGCTAGGAAACGTTGGACGGCCCTCGCTCTATCTCTGCTTCCGATGCAGAGCATCCATCAGAGCCTTCCCCAGACTCCAGGATTGACCCAAGTTCCTCCCCAATCTCCTCATCATCCGAGTCTGCCAGCAGCTCCACTGGCAGCTGGCGGGCCATAACAGAAGGGACTTTGGAGGTCTTCAAGTCCACCTCCTGCTCAAGCAGGGAACCCTATATCATGTCAGACAAATGCCGGTCCAGTCTCTTCTTAAAAGCCTCCAGTGATGGAGCACCCACAACTTCTGAAGGCAAATACCTTCTCTTTTTATGTTTTCCACAGACTAATGATAAATTAACTTTATATATCCCGTAGTTACTTCTAAGTAGCAGTTTCCTGCTACTTAGTTTCCTATTTCCTCATTCCAAACCCTTTATATTCCCAACATAGGTCCGACAATTGTGATATATATACTTAAGTGGACTTCTCTACAATTCATGTGAGTTTGCATCTGTAGAGTCTGTTATGGTCCACCAGCAGCCTGCAGAGCTGGCAACAGAGTTGGACAGCAATGAGGCTGAGGAAGAATATGCTCCAGTCCTGCAGTTGTGGAAGGCCCGGATGAGGGCTCTGCGTCAGAGGCAGAGGTGGGGCCAGGGCTATCTGGGTATGATGTACGGACTCCAGAGCCTCCAGAGGCTGACAGTAGTGAGGCAGAGAAACGGGAGGAGCCTGTTCCTAGTGCACACATGAGAAGAGCTGCCAGAAGGCAAGAGCAGCTCAAGCAAAGAGGACATCTTGGGAGTAGGGCCAAGAGATGATTGGCCCTTCCCATAAGGCTTAAAAGACCAGCAACGGCATTTGGGCTCTTTGTCGGGAAAAAAAAAGGTTGATAGCCTTGCTCCTTGTCTTGCTGCTTTTATTTCTTGTCGGCATCTTCTATTTTTGAACTTTTGCCAAGAAAAGCCTTTGGCAGTTTGCCTAATTAGACCAAGGTTGGTGATAAGACTGAAGAGTTGTGTTATGAAGAATTTGCTTTGATTTAGTTTGGACGACGCTGAGAATGAGTTAATTCTCACCTGTTCTAAATAAGTCTGTTTGTTTTTGAACTGATTCAAAAACTATTACTACCTACTTGGGCCTGGGTCACAACAGTTTCTCATCCTCTTCTCAGCATCAGACGTTAAAAGAATACCCATCCAGCCATTATCCCACCGGCTCCTTTTACCTGGTCTCATTTCACCATGAATGTTGGCTGAAATGGGATAGCTTTCCCCAGCCATTACAATCCATCAGCACCACCAAGCATGGTGAATACTTCTGGAAGACCAGGGTTGAACTCAAAAGAGATTAGAATGAACATCTCTCTGTGTCTCTGTTATTCATGGTAGGGACCTCATTTCACTCAACAACCATGACAGAGATCAACTTTTACAGTGGAAGTCCCAAAGGTGCTTCTTCAAAAGACAACTGGACTTTGTTTTTCCTTGAAAACATTTTGCTTCTCATCCAAGAAACGTCTTCAGACCTGTTCGGTTCTTCAGAACCAAAGAAGCTTCTTCGATGAGAAGTGAAACGTTCTTCAAGGAAAGTCCAGTTGCCTTTTGAAGACACACCTTTGGGCAGCGGTGAGTTTCCAATATTCTTACTATTGTCGCATGCACGCCTCCCGCACATGGGTTTTCCTCACTCGCACATCTTCCACACATGCACCCAACCTTAAAAACATGCCTAAATATATTGGCATAAATCCGGGGTGGGTGGCAAGTCCCATCCACGATCTCCACTATTGGTTTGCCTGAACCGGTACGAACTGATGGAATACCACCTCTGCCTTTGGGACAACTGTGACCTGGATGACTGAGAATCTTCATAGACATTCTTCCAGTGGAATCCTCTTTAGCCATTCTTAAAATTCTTAAAGCCATCCTCTAAAGCAGTGGTCACCAACTGGTAGTCCATGGACCACTGGTGGTCTGCGAGAAAATTTTGGGGGTCCGCAGAAAAATTATTGGCATTTTTTATATTGCACTAAATCAGGGGTCCTCAAACTACGGCCACTGGGCTGGATATGCGCAATGAACATTTGTGTTGCTGCAGAGTGTCTCACCCTTCAGGGTCTTTTTGTGTGGGTCAGAGGGAGGCAAAAATTCCGACTCAGAGTCTGCTTTAGCCTTCTGGTGTGGGGCTTTGGGCAAAGGCTGGAGGGAAGTGCCACTAGTGGCAAAGAGCCGGATGGCTTTGTTCCAATAGGACTGCATCAGGGCCTGGAACTGGCTGACCATCTCAGCCCGCTGAGCCTCCAGGCACTGGTACCTGGCCTTGTACTTCCCGCAGGTCTTCCTTCTGCTTAGAAAGCCTATGCTTGTGATCCTCGATGAGGTGCTTCTATTGAGCTTCCTTCTCAGCCAGATCCAATTTGAAATGAGCCAACTGTTTTTCCAACTCTTTCTCGTGGTGGCTGCTTAGCTCCAGCAACTGCTTTCTGTTGGGGCCCTAAGGAGCCCGGGCAGGCAGGCAATGAGTGGCTGGGAGGGGAGGGGCAAGTAGAGGCTGGCAAGGTGCCCCTTGACATGAGGGACACCGAGTTGGGCACGCCCACCCAGTCATATGACCACCTAGCCACACCCACCCAGCCGGTCATTAGACAGATCATATTAGTGGTCTGTGGGATTTAAAATTATGAATTTAGTGGTCCCTGAGGTCTGAAAGGTTGGTGACCCCTGCTCTAAAGAGAGGAGAGAGGCCTTCTTCATTACCAGCTTTTTCCATATGTTAAGAGAAGCACATTCTTCTTTATTTATTAAAGTTATATATTGTCCATCTCACTGTTTGGAGCATTCAGGGGCTTGTTATTTATGAAGGATCTCCTTGACATTGAAAGATCTCTAATTTTCCAGGATGGATCCTTGCACCAAGGAAAGGAGGAAACATCTGTTGCAGACCATTGCCTTCTACATTTATGGGGTGATGGAAGAGTAGGCAGAATTACTATACTTGTCCCTGCTTCCCCTGAATAGTATAAATACAGCAGGCTTTAAAAAAATGACAGAAGTGTTGCTTCTATTTCAGGGACAGGAACAATTCTGAATAGCAAGAGCAGTTTGATCATGGAAACAACTACCCAAGAATCTGACAGCTGTCCTTCATGAGCTGTCTTCAAGCAGAGGCTAAAAAGCTGCCTGTCAATAATATTTTAAGTTTGGATCCCCGAAGGAACAAGAGTCAAGCTCAATAATTTAAGTATGATGTTCTAAATCTCTCTCTCTAATCTTACAAACATGTTGCACTGATCACCCACCTGCAATTTCTAAAATGGTTGCAAAAGTCTTTCTGTAAACAAGCATTATTCTGATGCGATCCAGAGATGGTATTCAACAGGTTCTGACCAGTTCTGGAGAACCGGTAGTGGAAATTTTGAGTTCGGAGAACCGGTAAATGCCACCTCTGGCTGGCCCCGCCCCCATCAATTCTCTGCCTCCCGAGTCCCAGCTGATCGGGAAGAAATGGGGATTTTGCAGTAACCTTCCCCTGGAGTGGGGAGGGAATGGAGTTTTACACTAACCTTCCCCTGCCACGCCCACCAAGCTATGCCCACAGCTATGCCCACAGAACAGGTAGTAAAATAATTTGAATCCCACCACTGATGCAAACTTCCTTTGATGCAGTTCCCACATCTTTCTCGCTCTCTCTTTAAATATTTTCTTAACGATAACAAATGGTCATTTCTCCTCAGTATTGCTTCTCCTTCTTCTTGTGCCATATCCATCACTGGGCATTAGCGATCATGTTGGCGATCCTATTTTTAATCAGCAGCCGCACGAAAAAGGGCTGTTGAGTTTTGTCGAAACCAGCCCCTTAGATTTTGAAACCATGATGTTCTTCTTCTGCCTGGACCTCGTTTGCCTTCAATCTTTCCCTGGAGATTAAGTGAAGGATGCTGCTGCTGAGATGCTTTTCATATACAGCCTATTGCTGGTTTTTTTTTTTTTAAGAGTTGAAAATATTGGAAAATGGAATTTTCTACCAGCAAGTTATAACTTCTGTTTGAGGTCATTATGATAACCTACCTTCTTTCCTTCCTCCTTCCCTCCCTCCCTTCATCTGTTATTGGCTTACAAACAACTGTTTTCTTTACCTTTATCTTTTTACTATCAGAAAAATATTAGTGAATATGTTAATGGCATAGACTTTTGGAGAGAAAGCAAGACTGCGTCAAACATTTTTAAAAAATTTGTTTCTGAAGAAACTCATAAATATTTAAATAGGGCAACAAGAACAGAAATATGTCTCCTAAGAATATTCATTTCATTTTAAAAAGTGTTACAGAGACTTTTCCCATAACATTCTTACAATATTCTGTTTTTAGCTTAACATTTGTTCCTTGTTTCATTCATGGTTGCGGTTGTGATTTATAGCCATATGCAGTTTACATGATGTCCATCTCATGGCACTTAGTATCTTCCTTTTTTTATGCCTTTTTAAGGGGACTCTTTTTTAAACAGCAGAATTGAGGCTGACCTTTCCATATTTAGGAAGGCTCACTAATAAATCGGAGGACGCACACACCCCAGAGACTGAAGAAATAGTGGGAAATGAGTGGGAATACATGAGACAAATTGATAAAACCAAGACTGTTCTTAGAACTTTAGACTATTAGTTGTTTCTAGCCCCTTGAGAAGTGTGTAGTACTTTTCTTGCTTATAGGTTCAGCATTTGGAATGTGCAAACCAAGGCATCAATAATTACAGGCTATTTGAGCATGGTGGGGTAGCTGGTATTCTTATTTTATAACAGTTGAAAATAAAACCACACTTTATTTGCAACTGAGCTCTGTAGCCCTGTATTCTTTCTCACATTTGATTAGCTCTCCTTCAGCTGAGAAGATATCCAAGAAACTTTTCGTACTATAAGATGCACCTAAATTTAGAAGAGGAAATCAACAAAAGAAAAGTTTTGGGCCTCCCTTTTTTGGGGTCTTTTCTCAGTCCTTTTCCAGTTTTTTGGGGGGCTTTTTGTAGCCTGTTTTTGTGGCTTTTTGCAGCTCATTTTTGAGGCTTTTTTGACGCATTTTCGAAGCCAAAAAAAGCCTCAAAAACAGGCTGAAAAAAGTCTTGAAAACAGGCTGAAAAAAGCCTCAAAAATGCCCCCCCCAAAAAAAAGCCCTGAAAAAGCCCCCCAAAAGGCCCAAAAAACAGGCTGTGCAGAGGGCAAAAAGTGGCTGGTGGGACTTTGGCAATATTAGGTCTATAAGATGCACAGACATTTTTGCCTCCTTCTGGGAGACAAAAAAATGCGTCTTATAGTCTGAAAAATACGGTACTTAAGTGCCCCCAAATTATTTCATGTAGGAAATAAATTTCGAGGCAGTTCCTTCTAATCTGTTTAAATCATAATATGCATAGGGCATATGTTATCAGCATATCGATTTAAATCATCATGTTTGCTAATATGCGATAGATTTCATAGAGCTTTTCGTGAGTTGGCTGCACTTTTAGGCTGTTAATAAAGCAAAAATAAAATAGTAAAGTCTTCTTTGAGACAATCGGCTAGATCAGGGGTGTCAAACTGGTGGCCCATGGGCTGGATGAGTCATGCATAGGCCATGCCCATCCCAGCTCCATGAAGGGGAAATATGTCACAATACATCACATGGCGGCAATGTGACGCCGCGAGTTTGATACCTGTGTGCTAGATCCTTTGGTGGTCCTTGTATTTTTCTGGAACCTCTACAAGTGTTAGGAATAGCAAGACCATTCCTCAGTAATTCATATCTTTCCTAAGTTGGGCAGTTCAAGTCATAATGTGAAATAAGAGGTCACGTTCACATGTGGTTCCTGTATAGTATACTTCATGTTTGAGGTTCATTCCCTCATCTTATTTAACATTGAGGCTGCTGGAAGAAATAACTTGTCTGAAATGGTATAGGGTCTCCTGCTTGAGCAGGGGGTGGGGGGTTGGACTAGAAGACCGCGAAGATCCCTTCCAGCTCGATTTTGATCGATTGAGTTTGGGGGTCTAATATTGTCAACATATGGATTTATTTATTTATTTATTTATTATTTGCATTTCTATACTGCCCTTCTCTGAAGACTCAGGGCGGTTTACAGCCAAGTTAAACACATATACAAAAATTAAAACACAATATTTCAATTAAAAATCTGATTCCATAGGCCAAAATATTAAAATAACAAGGAAAACTATAAAACCACCCATTAAAATTGCCCTTAGGCCAGCCCTGCTCGGTGAAACAAGAAGGTCTTAAGCTTGCGCTTAAATGTCCAGAGGTCGGGGAGTAGGCGTAGTCCCAAAGGTAATTCATTCCACAGGGTAGGTGCCCCCACAGAGAAGGCTCTTCCCCTGGGGGCTGGCAGTCGACATTGTTTGGCTGACGGCACCCTGAGGAGGCCCTCTCTGTGAAAGCACACAGATTGATGGGAGGCTATTGGAGGCAGTAGGTGGTCCCGTAAGTAACCTGGTTCCATGCCATGGAGCGCTTTAAAGGTGATCACCAACACCTTGAATTGCACCCAGAAGACCACCAGCAACCAGTGCAGCTTGCGCAGGAGAGGTGTTATATGGGAGCTCCGAGACGCTCCCTCTATCCCCCGGGCAGCCGCATTCTGTACCAGTTGAAGTCGCCTGGTGCTCTTCAAGGGGAGCCCCATGTAGAGAGCATTGCAGTAATCCAGGCGGGAGGTAACGAGGGCATGAGTGACCGTGCATAACGAGTCCCAGTCCAGGAAGGGACGCAGCTGGTGAATCAGGCGCACCTGATAAAAAGCTCCCCTGGCAATGGCCGTCAAGTGCTCTTCTAACAACAGCCGTACATCCAGGAGAACGCCTAAGCTGCGAACCAACTCCCTGGGGGCCAGTGACTCGCCCCCCACAGTCAGCGACGGAACTAGCTGACTGTACCGGGATGCCAGTATCCACAGCCACTCCATCTTGGATGGGTTGAGTCGAAGTCTGTTCATCCCCATCCAGACCTGAACAGCTTCGAGGCACCGGGACATCACATCGACAGCTTCGTTGGGGTGGTTCGAGGTGGAAATGTACAGCTGAGTATCATCAGCATACAGCTGGCAGCTCACCCCAAAACCACGGATGATCTCCCCCAGTGGCTTCGTATAGATGTTAAACAGGAGAGGCGAGAGAACCGACCCCTGTGGCACCCCACACGTGAGGTGCCTCACGGCTGATCTCTGCCTCCCTTCCAACACCGTCTGCGAGTGGTCAGAGAGTTAGGAGGAGAACCACCAAAAAACGGTGTCCCCCACTCCCAAACCCCCCAACCGCCGCAGCAAGATACCATGGTTGATGGTATCAAAAGCCGCTGACAGGTCTAATAGGACCAGGATAGAGGAACAACCCCTATCCCGGGCCCTACAGAGATCATCAACCAACGTGACCAAAGCCGTCTCTGTGCTGTACCCAGGCCGGAAGCCGGACTGGCATGGGTCCAGATAGACAGTTTCATCCAGGTATTGAGGGAGCTGATGCACTATCACACTCTCAACAACCTTCACCACAAAACGAAGGTTGGAGACCGGATGGTAGTTCAATAAAACAGCTCCCCTCCAGGGAGGGCTTCTTGAGGAGGGGTCTCACCACAGCCTACAGGCTGTAGGGAAGACACCCTCCCTCAGAGAAGCGTTAACAATTCCCTGAAGCCAGCCTCGTGTAACCTCCTGTGTGGCCAGTACCAACCAGGAGGGACACGGGTCCAATAAACATGTGGTTGCATTCAGCCTCCTCAGTATCCTGTCCATGTCCTTGGGAGTCACAGAGTCAAATTCCCCCCAAATAATATTCTCAAGAACTGCCTCTGCCGTCCTGCCCGAATCTACCCAATCAGCGTCCAGCCCATCCCGGATCTGAGCGATTTTATCGTGCAGATACACTCCAAACTCCTCAGCACGTCCTTGCAAGGGATCCTCCCGAGCTTCCTGAAAAAGAAGGGAGTGGGTTACCCTAAATAAGGCGGCTGGGCAGTTATCTGCCGATGCGATAAGGGCGGAAAAGTATTCCCGCTTTGCCGCCCCTATCAGATAATGCTAAGTACAACATTTCTGTTTGGGGCAATAAGTTGACTTTGTATATAATATACAAATGGATGAAGACTATTGCTTAACATAGTGTAAGCCGCCCTGAGTCTTTGGAGAAGGGCGGGATATAAATGCAAATAAAAAAAAAGACAATGCAGTGGAAGTTTTATTGTAGTATTTGGAGACTGGAGGGGAGCAACAGATTGAAACTCAACCCTAGGAAAATGACTCACTGTGAATAAAATTGATTTATTTATTTATTTCTTCCTTCCTTCCTTCCTTCCTTCCTTCCTTCCTTCCTTCCTTCATTCATTCATTCATTCAATTATGTATGTATGTATGTATGTATGTATTCATTCATTCATTCATTCAATTATGTATGTATATATGTATGTATTCATTTATTCATTTATTTGTTCATTTATTTATTCAAGTATGTATGTATGTATTCATTTATTCATTTATTTGTTCATTTATTTATTCAAGTATGTATGTATGTATGTATGTATGTATGTATGTATGTATGTATGTATGTATTTATTGTGGCTGCCTAGCTCACCAAGGGATTCTGGGTGGTGAACAGAATTTAAATAAAAGCAAGTTTAAATACCAAGCAGCTGAGAAACATCAAATCTAATTTTTAGCACAATCATACACATGGAGCTCAGGGCTCCATGTGACCAGGTCTTTAGGGTCTTATGAAAGTCCAGCAGAGTTGGGGGGGCTTTCATCCTAATCTGAGAAGGGAGAGAGAGAGCAGGCCTGGGTGCTATGAAAAGCCAGATCATCATAGAACATAGAATCATAGCAATAGTACCTAGACTTATCTACCACTTCACAGTGCTTTAAAGCCCTCTCTAAGCGGTTTACAGAGTCAGCATATTGTCCCCCAACAATCTGGGTCCTCATTTTACCCACCTCGGAAGGATGGAAGGCTGAGCCAACCTTGAGCCTGATCAGATTTGAACTGCCAAATTGTAGGCAGCCAGCAGGCAGCAGAAGTAGCCTGCAGCACTGCACTCTAACCACTGCAGCTTCTAATCCAATCCCCTAACCAAGCTGGGAAACCTTATACCAGGCCTGTCAAACTGGTGGCCTGGGAGCTGGATGCATCATGCCCAGGCCACGCCCACCCTGGCTCTGCAAAGGCAAAAAATATCATGATATGTCATGTGATGCAATATAGTTTGGCACCCGTGACTTATACCATCCGGGTCAAATGATTGTCCAGTCTGTTTCCGAAAATCTCCAATGATGGAGCAGAACAGCTGAAGAGGGACCGAGCATCTTGAGAGCGAAGTAGAGAAAGCAACTCACTGATTGGTCTTCCAATAAATAAACATTTTGTTGTATCGATATCCTCACTGCCCCTTTTTCTCACTGCCCACAACCTGAAGGATTGGGGTAAACGTATCCTTGAGGGGTTAAATTGCAATGCTCTCTACATGGGGCTGCCCTTGAAGTGCACCCGGAGGCTGCAGCTAGTCCAGAATGCAGCTGCGCAGGTAATAGTGGGAGCCACTCGTTGCTCCCATGTAACACCACTCCTGCGCAGTTTGCACTGGCTTCCTGTGGTCTTTCGGGTGCGCTTTAAGATCTTGGTTACCACCTTTAAAGCGCTCCATGGCTTAGGGCCCGGGTACTTACGGGACCGCCTGCTGTTACCTTATGCCTCCCACCAACCCGTACGCTCACACAGAGAGGGTCTTCTCAGGGTGCCGTCCACCAAACAATGTCGGCTGGCGGCCTCCAGGGGTAGGGCCTTCTCTGTTGGAGCTCCTACCTTTGGAACGAACTTCTCCCTGGTTTACGCCAAGTGTCTGATCTTCGGACTTTTCACCGTAAGCTGAAAACGCATTTATTTATTCAAGCGGGACTGGTTTAAAAGTTTTATTAAATTTTAATTGGGGTTATTTATGAATTTTAGGGTTTTAAATTTTTTAAATTTCGGCCATCTTTGTAATATGCTTGGTTTTAAGTTTCTGTTTTAATGTGTATATTGTGGGTTTTATTATCTGGCTGTACACCGTCCTGAGTCCTTCGGGAGAAGGGCGGTATAAAAATCTAATAAAATAAATAAAATAAATAAATAAATAAATGTCTAGGAAAAGGAGTAGCAGAACCTGGAGGTAGAATTAAAACAGGGATCAGCCTGGAATGTCTACTTCGGGGGGTGTCAAACTTTATTTCATTGAGGGCTGCATCCAGGGCTGTGTTTGACCTCAGGGAGCAGGAGGCGTGGCCAGGATGGGCGTGGCCAGCTCAACATCACTCGTGTCAGGGTACCTATGGGGGCCCAAGCATTCTGCCAGCAAAAATGGAGCCGTGCATGGCCCTCCCTAGCTCTGCTTTTGCTGGCAGTGTTGCAGGAGGCTGCCACAGTCAAAAACGGAGCTCAGGTGGGCTGTGTGCAGCTCACCTGAGCTCTGTTTTCGCTGGCAGAGGCACTGCGGGCTGGTCCTTTACTGTTTCCAGGGCAGCCTTGTGGGTCAGGTCTAAGCACCCCACAGGCCAGATCCAGCCCATGGACCGTGAGTTTGGCATCCCTGCTGTACATAGCCACAAGCGGACTAAGTCCAACCCTTAAATTCTATTGACCCCTTATTCTACTCCAACCAGGTGCTAATTATTAGTTGAGAAGTTTCCTATGCATAGGTTCTTAGCAATAAATCAATTTAATTGAATCTTCATGTGTGGACCTGAGAATATATATATCTATATCTTCTCTTTATGGAAGATCAGTTCTCAACTGTGCATCCTTCCCCCCCCCCCCGCTTCTTTCAGAGACTTATCTCCTTGTGACTCATGAAGCTTGTTTACCTCATCCGCATCCCTTGAAGGCACTCAAGGGATCTATAAATATCTGAGTCACATCTCCATGTCTAAGGTGGAACATTCAGTTGCTCAAGTGGCATTGCAGATCTGACAGGTAAATATAGCGGCTCAGGTAAACACACAGCATTAAAGAAATGGAAGCAAAGCAGCAGAGCAAGGTGTACATTGTTGTTGTGAACTTGTTCTTGCTCTTTTGGAGCTGTGGAAATATCAGTGCATGATGCCATTTGCTCACAGTTTTAGCCAGCTGGCATACCGTAAGTCTGATGTAGAACGTTGGTGAAGAATGTTCCCAGGAATAACTTTGATCGCTGCTTCTAAGAATTGCAATCCTATTAGATGTTCTTCTGCACCTCTATGAAAGGACAAGTTGTCTCAAGAGGTAGGATGCGGTTCAAACAATGTCTAATCCACTCAATGGAGTGCTCAAACATAAATGATGTTCTGATGTATTCACTGGCAAGAAAAGTGAAGTCCTGCACTTAGGCAGGAAAATCCAAATGCACAGATACAGAATAGGCAGTACCTGGCTCAATACTGTGTGCCTGTGAGAGGGATCTAGGTGCCCTGATGGATCACCACTTAAGTATGATACAGCAGTGTGCTGCAGCTCCAAAAAAGCCAATGCAATAGTACTTAGACGTCTGTACCGTTTCACAGTGCTTTACAGCCCTCTCTAAGCAGTTTACAGAGTCAGCATATTGCCCTCCCAACAATTTGGGTCCTCATTTTACCCACCTTGGAAGGATGGAAGGCTGAGTCAACCTTGAGCCTGGTGGGATTTGAACTGCCAAATTGGAGGTAGCTGGCAATCAGCAGAAATAGCCTGCAGTACTGCACTCTAACCACTGCGTCACCAATGCAATCATAGGATTGCATCTACAGAGGGATAGTATCATGATCACATGAGATATTAGCGCCCCTTTACATTGCACTGGCGAGACCACAGTTAGAATACTGAAACCAGTGTTGGTCGCCATGATATAAGAAAAGATGTTGAGACCCTAGAAAAAAGTGCGGAGAAGAGCAACAAAGTTGATTAGGGGTCTAGAGGCTAAAACATATGATGAATGGCGGGAACTGGGTATGTAGTCTAATGAAGAGACTGACTAGGGATGATATGATAGCCTTCTTCCAAGACTTGAAAGGCTGTCACAGGGAAGATAAGGGGTTGATTTTGTTATGTCCTGCACCGGCAGTGGCGGCCCCTAGTGGTGGAGATGGTTTCTTGTTCTGTTCTGATTGGCTCCCGCTTTTGGAGCTGAATAGAAAGAGGGCTGTCAAAGCAGGCCTGGTCTGCTGGTTGTTGCTGGTCTCTGTGAGTTAAAATAAACGTTATGTGTGAACATCTGTGGAGCCTCAATTATTACGGAACCCACAGAATATAATACTGGCGACGAGGACTGAGGAAAGTACGTGAGTTGCTGAGCTGCTGAGCGAGCCAAAGTGTGAATTTCTCCTCAGAGCTATTCAGATCCCTGGCCTACAGAGCAAACCATGGCATCGCCTCAGAACTTTGTGCCTTTTAACCCAGTGACCGAATCGTGGAGGCATTTGTAGCCCGTTTGAATGCTTTCTTATTGCCAATGAATATACAAACCTATCTAGTGAAAGGAAGCGTGCTTATTTCCTGGGTTTCTGTGGGGCAGAAATGTTCGAGACAGCCATGACATTGATGGCCCCCCAGTCAATTCATGCAGGGACTTGGGATGACTTCATGGCTAAATTAAAAAGACATTACGCCCCGACACCCTCCAGAATCGCCCGGCGGCAGCTGTTTTACCATAGGGATCAGGCTGAGGGGGAATCGATAAACCAGTATGTAGCTGCTTTACGAAAGTGGCGCGCCATTGCAATTTGTTGATCTGGATGATTACCTTTTGGACCGGCTCGTCAGCGGTGTCCGGGATGAACGCGTCAAGCGGCGGCTCATCGCTAAGCAGGACCTCACATTTCAGATGGCATTAGATGAGGCATGTGCCTCAGAGCTGGCCACCCTCTCATTAGCTGATATGCCTCGAGGCAGAGCCCACAGATAGCAAAAGGAGCAACAATTCATTTCAACAAAGCTGATCCACTATATGAGGAGGAGGAGGAGGAAGACGCTGTCCATCGCCTTAAAGAGGTTAAGAAACCAAATACTCATGCGGAGATAGCCTCCTCTGACTGGCTGTTTTGGGTGTGGGGGAAATCATATGCGAGCCACCTGTAATTTCAAAGACGCAATTTGCCGCCGTTGCGGCCGACGGGGCCATATTGCCCGGGTTTGCCGATCGGTCCAGCCTGGGGGGGTTCCACAAAAGGGTCCGTCAGCCGGCCTTCTCTTGGAAGACGACTTCACCTGAGATCCAGGAGGCCGCAGGATGACTGCTATGCCATTTTCCGTGATGAGATGCGAAGAACAAGGATCAGGTGGCGATCTGAGGAACCGAACCAGCAGAAAATCCAATTTCCATCCTGATCGAAGGGCGGCCATGCTTGATGGAAGTTGATACCGGATCTGCAACTTCCATAGTCTCCTGGAGCACGATAAAGCGTCTGGTGCCTACTATTGCTAAGAAGCGTCTGAAGCCTTGTGCGCTGTTATTAAAAGACTATCAGGGACGGCCAATTCCCATTGTGGGTAGTGGGAAATTCAGGGTACAATTCAAGAAATTTGTAGGCCGCCTATCACTGGTAGTTGTAGATGGCTCATTGCCTAGTCTTCTGGGGCTTAATTGGTTCGAAGCCCTGGGTTTGACTATTCAGGGTGTTAACTCGATTGGAGCTAGTCAGCTGGATACACTGGTCAGGGAATTTTCCACTGTGTTCGATGGCCAGTTGGGAAAATATACCGGAATGCCTGTTTCATTTAACTTAGACCCTAGGGTGGTGCCGCGCAGATTAAAACCGTGCCGGGTGCCATTTGCCCTGAAGCCTAGGGTGGATGCAGAATTGGACAAACTCATTGCCCAGGGCGTTTTAGAACCAGTAGATTATGCCCAATGGGAGACCCCCATTGTGACTCCCATTAAGGCGGATGGTTCAATCCGCATCTGTGCGGACTATAGGGCAACCATTAATCGAGCATTACAAGCCCATGCATATCCAGTGCCAGTGGTGCAGCATCTGCTGCACTCCTTGGGGCAAGGATCCATCTTCGCGAGGCTTGACTTAGCACAGGCATACCAACAATTGCCTGTGGATGAGTCCACAGCAGCAGCACAGACGATTGTCACTCACCGAGGGGCGTTCAAGTGTCGCCGCCTCCAATTTGGCGTCAGTGTGGCCCCAGGGTTGTTCCAATGCCTCATGGAACGCCTACTCCACGGAATACCCGGGGTGGTGCCGTATTTCGATGACGTGTTGGTTTCGGCAGCAAGCACTCCGGAACTGATGTCCAGACTACGCCAGGTGCTAGTTAAGTTCAGGGATGTGGGGCTCAAAGTTAAGAAAAGCAAGTGTGTAGTTGCTGTGCCCCAGGTAGAATTCCTAGGGTTCCTAGTGGATAGGTCGGGTTTACACCCCACTACGGCCAAGACCAAGGCAATCCTTGATGCGCCGACACCCCGCAACAAGTCAGAGTTACAGGCATTCCTGGGGCTCTTAAACTTTTACGCAATCTTTCTGCCACACAAGGCTTCGGTTGCAGAGCCTCTCCACCGCCTGTTGGATAGCAGGTCCCCGTGGGTTTGGAATGCGAATGCTGCTGCTGCTTTCCAGGCTGTCAAGCAACTCTTGGTGTCTAACGCAGTTCTTACACAGTTCAACGAAAACCTGCCGCTTGTCCTCTCCTGCGATGCGTCTCAGTATGGGGTTGGCGCTGTGTTGAGTCATCGGCTGCCCAACGGGTCGGAAGCCCCGATTGCATTCTTTTCTCGAACCTTGGCTGCCGCGGAACGCAACTACTCACAGTTGGATAAAGAAGCATTGGCGTTGGTTGCGGGGGTCAAGCGGTTCCATGAGTATCTCTACGGTCGCCCGTTTGAACTTGTTACAGATCACAAGCCGCTGTTGGGGATTTTGGCTGGGGATAGACAGACTCCGCAAGTACTATCACCAAGAATGACCAGATGGTCGGTGTTCCTGGCAGCTTATTCCTATTCCCTGGTCTATAGGCCTGGGAAACATTTGGGCCATGCTGACGCGCTGAGCCGTTGCCCATTGATGACCAAGGTGGAAGACCCGGCTCCAGCGTCCCATGTTTTTCTGATTGACGGTTCCGCCTTTCCCGTTACTGCTTGTGACATTGCTAGAATGTCTGGCTTGGACAGAGTCATCTCAAAAGTTCTTGATTGGGTTCTCCGTGGATGGCCCCAGGGTCCTGTCAGCCCTGAATTGCAGCCTTATAAGCGAAGGCAGCACGAGCTCTCTACCCAACAGGGTTGCCTCCTGGGGGCATAGGGTTGTAGTTCCACCCCCCCTCCGACAGTCCATTCTAGGGACACTTTACCGGGGTCACCCGGGCATTGTTAGGATGAAGGCCCTGGGTAGGAGCTACCTGTGGTGGCCAGGACTAGATAAAGACATAGAGGCCTGTGTGTCGGCCTGTCACCAGTGTCAGGAGACAAGACCGCTGCCGCCTAAGTCTCCCCCTAGAGAGTGGGAGGAGCCTAGGGGTCCTTGGTCCCGCATCCATATAGATTTTGCGGGGCCGTACCAGGGGCAAGTATTCTTAGTGGTCGTCGATGCTTTCTCGAAGTGGGTGGAAATCGCACTAATGCATTCCACCACTTCAGAAGCCGTCATTAGAACTTTGCGACGGTTGTTTGTAACCCATGGGTTACCCGACCTTGTGGTCTCGGACAACGGGCCACAGCTAACGTCCGCCCACTTTGAGTCATTCTTAGCGGGCCTAGGAATACGCCATGCTCTCATTTCCCCGTTTCATCCGGCCAGTAATGGCCGGGCAGAACGAGCAGTCCGGTCAGTGAAAGAGGCATTGGCCAGGTCGGGCCCAGGGGGCTGGCAGGAGAGGTTGGATGAGTACCTCCTGGGGCAGCATTCCACACTGTGCCCACTTACGAATAAGAGCCCAGCAGAGTTACTCATGGGCAGGCGTTTGAGGACCACACTTGATAGATTGCACCCCCAATACTCACCTAGTCAGCCATTGGACTCCATGGGGGCAAACAGGAGATTTGATTTGGGGGAGGCGGTGTATGGCCCGAATTACAGCGGCCACCCCCTATGGTTCCCAGGAAAGATCGTGGGAATCACCGGCCCGTGCTCATACAGGGTCGAGTTAGATGAGGGTAGAGTGTGGCGCAGACATTGTGACCAGCTCAGGGCCCGGCGTCAGGTTGGGGATGGGCAGCTGCCAGAGTGGGGCACTCAGGAAGAGCCAGGAGGTAGCCCAACCCAATCATCCCGGGCAGAGGAGCTAAGCTACAAGGGAATAAGACGCCCAGCCCCTGTACCTGATAACCGAGAGGAAGCCTTGTCTGCTCTGCCGGTGGAGGGGCTAGGGGTCCCTGGGCCAGAGACGTCCCCCACAGAAGAGGCTGAGGAGTTGGGTCAGCCAGTGACCATGGCTACAACGGAGCCACGAAGGTCCAGCTGAATCAAGCGGCGCCCAGCGTATCTCCAGGATTACGATTGTGCAAGCTAGGGGGAAAGAAGTGTTATGTCCTGCACCGGCAGTGGCGGCCCCTAGTGGTGGAGATGGTTTCTTGTTCTGTTCTGATTGGCTCCCGCTTTTGGAGCTGAATAGAAAGAGGGCTGTCAAAGCAGGCCTGGTCTGCTGGTTGTTGCTGGTCTCTGTGAGTTAAAATAAATGTTATGTGTGAACATCTGTGGAGCCTCAATTATTACGGAACCCACAGAATATAATAGATTTAGTCTGCATAGCATCTGAGAGCAGGACAAGAAGCAATGGGAGAGTCAACCAAGGGCTAAATACTATTGGTTCTGACTGGTTCGGCCGACTGGTAGCAGCGGCGGAATGTGGTTTGGAGAACCTGTAACGCAAGGCTTTGCCCACCCGCCCAGATGCCGTTACTTCTTGGTTTTAACCAGGAAGTAACCTGTTTTTGACCCTCTGTGCATGCTCAGAAGGCTTTGCATATGCTCAGAGATGATGAACACACACACCAGACCACAACTTCTGAACTGTTAGGGAAGGCAAGTAGATTTCACCCCTGGATTCAGCCTAGAACTAAGGAGGAATTTCCTGAAAGTGAGAGCAGCTAATCAATAGAACAGCTTGCTTCCCAAAGTTGTGGGAACTTTGCTGACTATTTACTTTTTTAGGCTGGCAAGTTAGCCAGTGTATAAGACTTATTCTTTTTTAAAGGAATTATGTAAAACATTTTTGAAAATCTCAGAAGTGTATGTGTGATCACAATTGCATACATAACTCATTATGATAAAGAATAGAATCACCTATGCAACATCTAAGAGCAATCACGTGACTTCAGACATATTTAATATGTGTTTAATTCATAGAATCATCTATTGCAATGTCCTTCCTGTTGAAGACTACTTCAGCTTCAATTACAACAATACAAGAGCAAACAATAGATTTAAACTTAATGTTAACCGCTTCAATCTTGATTGCAGAAAATATGACTTCTGTAACAGAGTTATTAATACTTGGAACACACTACGTGACTCTGTGGTCTCTTCTCAAAATCCTCAAAGCTTTAACCAAAAACTTTCTACTATTGACCTCACCCCATTCCTAAGAGGACCATAAGGGGCGTGCATAAGCGCACAAACGTGCCTACCGTTCCTGTCCTATTGTTTTTTCTTCTTCTTTCTATATATATGCTTATACCTCCTTATATTTACCCATATATGTTTATATACTATATAATCTTTTGTATGATTCCTACATATATTGTTGTGACAAAATAAATAAATAAATAAATAAATAAATAAATAAATAAATATTCTTATATATTATATAGTTATTTTCATGCTTATGCTTATATATACTGTTGTGACAAAAATAAATAAATAAAAATAAAAAATATAAATATTCATTCGGTGAATAAATCTGTCTCTCTGTGTCTCTTTCTTTCTTTCTCTCCTTCCAGGTGAACCAGCTTAAACAAATTCTAATAGGAAAACAAGCTATGAGATACGCAAACAGCCAGCCATAATTCAGATGGTCTGGCAACTGGGTGCTATTAAGAAAACTTGTTGCATTACTTCTCCTCCCCTATCCACTCAATGTGAAAAGCTGTTTTTGTAATTTTTGGATTTGTTGTCATCTCATTTCTTATGAAACAAAATTTAGCATCCTTAATACATTTGTTCAGGAATTACTCAAAAATGAACAGTCTCAGTACTAAACATTTCAACTGATTTAAAAATGTTTCATTCAGCATATGCTTACTTGTTTATTTGAGCTGTATTTTAAAGACAACTCTCTCACACGCAAAACCCCACAAGGCCATTAAAAACTAAAATTAAAACTAATAACTGGGAGGTTTTAGAATAAAGGAAACAGCATTTTTAAAGTTGTTTATCTCTACTAGAAAAGTGTAGTTTCAGTGGTGTAAAATGATTTCCGGAGGCTGTTTATAGGAGGACAACACTGCAATCAAATGGGAAGCGAGATTAAATTAGTTTGGGCAACTACCTTGATTCTCTCCCCTTTTTCATTTTATTCTTCATCAGGACATTAATAAAATTGAATGATCTCCCAGAAAATCATACAAAGCACATAGCTTTGGAGAGTTGTAATTAAGGTATTTTGGCAATTAACTTCTAATCCACTGGAAATAAACAACATAAGGAGATAATCTTTTCCGTCCTGCAATTTAAACAATTACAAGCCCAATTATGCAAGGCAGCAAATGCCCTCAACTTTGCTGAGTTTAGCTGCAATCAAGAAAGCCCAACCGTAGAAAAAACTCAGTTCTTTGCAGGATTGAATGCCTTAACTTTATCTGTGATTAGATACAGAACACGTGAAACTATGTTATAGCAATACTAATAGCTAGCCCGAGTTCTCCCACACTGTTCACTTTGATTGGGAGCTGCTTTTCAGGAATCCTGTAGAGATAAACAGATAATTTTTAATTTTAATGTATTGAACAGATAATGTTTGATTTTGGTCCATGTGAATTTCACCTGCATTTGCTCATATTCCGTGAATTTATCCTTAGAAGTTCTACAGATAGGGATTGGCCAGTGTAATTCAGGTTTGTGAGTGTTTACATATTCATCAGTAGGTTGTTCCATCCTTTTTTCCCTTTCTTCTGTGATTTTTTTTAAAAAAATACCCATGTTCCCCCCCCAAAAAAATAAGACCAGGTCTTATATTAATTTTTGCTCCAAAAGACTCATTATGGCTTATTTATTATTGAGTTTGTCATCTGCACCTCTATAACTATCTGGTTCGGTTCTGCAACCCAATAAGACAGACACAGACTTCAGAGGATAATTAGAACTGCAGAAAAAACAATGGCTACCAACCTGCCTTCCATTGAGGACCTGTATACTGCACGAGTCAAAAAGAGGGCTGTGAAAATATTTACAGACCCCTCACATCCTGGACATAAACTGTTTAAACTCCTACCCTCAAAATGACGCTACAGAGCATTGCACACCAGAACAACTAGACACCAGAATAGGTTTTTTCCCCCAAACGCCATCACACTGCTAAACAAATAATTCCCTCAACACTGTCAAACTAGTTTCTAAATCTGCACTACTATTAATCTTCTCATCATTCCCATCACCCATCTCTTCTCACTTATGACTGTAACTTTGTTGCTTGTATCCTTACGATTTATATTGATATTGTTTGTTTCCTGATTGCTTATTTGTACCCAATGATTATCATTAAATGTTGTACCTTAGAATTCTTGATGAACATATCTTTTGTTTTATGTATAGTGAGAGCATATGCACCAAGACAAATTCCTTGTGTGCCCAATCACACTTGGCCAATAAAAAAAAATCTATTCTATTCTAATTCTAATTCTTATTTTTCGGTTAGGTCATATTTTGGGGAAAATACAGTACTAAACGCCTCCGTCTGCTGACAATCTAACTGGGGCTTATTTTTGGGGTAGGACTTATATTATGAACTTCCTGAAAAATCATGCTAGGGCTTATTTTCTGGTTGGGTCTTATTTTTGAGGAAACAGGGTAAAAAGATATGCCTTTGACTGGAAATAAGAGCCAAGAAGCCCAGATATTTTGATTGGGACGATGCTTTTACTGAAATCTGTAGGCTGTATTGATGAAATCCTCCATGCCACTTGAATGGTTTTCTCAGCTTCAGGGATAGAAGGAAGAAAGATGAATTAGCCCCAGTTTAATTTTTTTTTTTGCATTTATATCCTGCCTTTCTCCGAAGACTCAGGGCGGCTTACACTATGTCAAGCAATAGTCTTCATCCATTTGTATATTATATACAAAGTCAACTTAATTGCCCCCAACAATCTGGGTCCTCATTTTACCTACCTTATAAAGGATGGAAGGCTGAGTCAACCCTGTGCCTGGTGGGACTTGAACTTGCAGTAATTGCAAGCAGATGTGTTAATAACAGACTGCATTAGTCTGTTGAGCCACCAGAGGCCCCTTAAAAACATGCCTAAATATATTGGCATAAAGCCGGGGTGGGTGACAGTCCCATCCGCAATCTCTGCTAAAAAAAGGCCCCTTTTTAACCTTTTAAAAGCGTTTTTTAAAAGAAGGGGCAAGTAGGGAAGCGGACGACTGGGCATTGGTTGGGCATGGGGGGGGCGGGGCAGGGATTTTTGATATTGGTTCTCCGCCGCCATTGCTACCAGATCGGCCGATCCGGTCTGAACCGGGAGCATTTCACCCCTGGACAAAACACTATGTTAATCACCCACTGCACTTATATTGCTTTCTACATGTATGTCACTATTTATGATATAGAGATGCATGGAAGACCACCTGGCCCTTGGTGAGCAATCATAGATGTTTTCAGCAGTTTAGGATTGCCATAGACTGACTTTTTATTTTTAAAATGTGATTCTTCACCCGCAGTGGGTTCTACTCATCTGAAACTTGTATGTTTATATGTGTTTTAAGGCACACATTTGTTTCTGATCACCAATCCTTTGGAAAACCCAAGATTTCCACATATGCTTCCATCTGTTCTCTTTGGAGTGGGTTGCTCACTAATTAGTCAATTTCACACAGCAAGAAACAGTGAGTTCTGGTCCTGCCTTCAGACTGGATGGATGACTTTGGGCCAATCACCAGGAGACTGTGAGTTCTAGTCCTACCTTAGGCATGTAAGCCAGCTGGGCAACCTTGGGCCAGTGACTCTCTCTTAACCCAACACATCTCACATGGTGGTTGTGGGAAAAATAAGAAGAGGAAGGAGTATTAGGTATGTTCGCCCCCTTGAGTTGTTTATAAAAATAATAAAAGCAGGATATGCAATAATTAAAAATAATACCATTTTAGATGAACGTTCCAATTTCTTCTACAATAACTTTCATACCTTCCTACTGTCAAACCTCGAGGTTTGCCTTACTGAGGGGGAGGGATGATCCTGCTGGTGGTGGTGAGTTCGTGACGCCAGCAGCTACAGCCATGCACTGGAGCAACCCTGTTGGAGCACCAATCAGCTGTCTGCCTGGGTGGCAGCCAAAGCAACACAACCAAGATGCCCAATGATCAGCTGTGCAACTGGGACATCCAATAATCAGCTGTGCTGCCACATGGAGCCGGCAAGCGACTTCCAGGACAGGGGTCTCCAACCTTGCCAACTTTACGACTTGTGGACTTCAACTCCCAGAATTCCTCAGCCAGCATGCGCTGGCTGAGGAATTCTGGGAGTTGAAGTCCATAAGTCATAAAGTTGCCAAGGTTGGAAACCCCTGTTCCAGGAAGCACCTGCACAGGTGGAGAGCATGGGCTGCCTATTTAACTGCCCTGGGAGTTAAAGTTTAATTCTGGATTGCATCTGTTTCCATATCTGTGCTTTTTGGAGCTCATTTGTGTGCCTGAGTCCAGCTTAATAAACCCAGTTAGCACCTGCCCATGCGCCTGAGGTTGTTACTACTGAAGTAGGTCCGGAGCTCAGACTATTTGAGACCTACTCTGTTTCACATTCCACAGAAAACGGTATGCCTTGATTTTTCATGGTTACCCCAAACCACCTTCTCTAGCAGGGTCCCACAACTAGATTAGCCATAAATTAGCTCTTAAAACACAGCATTCCAAAATAAACACCTGGATAGAAGGAAGGGGGGGGGGAAATGGGGAGAATTTGGGAATAAATAGCATCAGTGTTGTGTGTTCCCTGAAGGAGGTGGTCAATATATTGATGAGGTGTTATGCTCAAGAAGGAGATTTACTCCAAAGGGTGCTTCTGTGTGGTAGGCCTGACTTAAATAAAGGCAAGACTTGTTACTGGTGTTTTGGTTTTTTTTAAGAGAAATCATTGGGCATGGAAGTAGTGAAAACCCTTCTGCAGAAACTAAATGACACTTTGGATCATTATAAAGTCCGGAAGTGCAGCCATTCAGCTCTGTGAGACTTCTTGTTCTCTCTTCCAGGCCATGAAAGTCCTTATTTACGTTTTGCTAAACATTCCGTGGCCCGTTGCCATGGGAAAGCTGTCGTTGTCTGGGATACCCTGGCTGGGCACGTTTGCTGCGCGTGTATCCATCTAATGACTTGACTGCACTATTTTGAAAGAGGCAGTGAGGTGAATATGAAAAGGCCTGTTATTTCTGGTGTGTGACGCCGGCTTGATCATGAGACAAGTATTATTTGATGATTAACAGAGCTTCCTGTTATTTTACTGTGCGGTTGTTTTTCCTTCACCCATCTTTAGCCCCTGCCACCATTTTATTTAAGGCTTTATTATTGCTGTAAGAATCTCCCTCCCCCCCTCTCTCTTCTATCATCCATCATATAATTAAATAAACATAAATGAAAAGCTGGACTATTTGACAGAGGAACTGAATAAGGCTGAATAAAAATGCAATCATGTGGACTATCAAAAATTTAGTTGATATATCTATCTATCTATCTATCTATCTATCTATCTATCTATCTATCTATCTATCTATCTATCTATCCATCCATCCATCCATCCATCCATCCATCCATCCATCCATCCATCTATCCATCATCTAACATCTATCATCTATAAAACATCTCTCTCTCTCTCTTCTATCAGTCTGTCTGTCTGTCTGTCTGTTTATCTATCTATCTATCTATCTATCTATCTATCTATCTATCTATCTATCTATCTATCTATCTATCTATCCATCCATCTATCATCTAACATCTATCATCTATTTACCTGTCTGTCTGTCTGTGTCTTTCTGTCTGTCTGTCTGTCTGTCTGTCTGTCTGTCTGTCTATCTATCTATCTATCTATCATCACCTATCTATCTATCTATCTATCTATCTATCTATCTATCTATCTATCTATCCATCCATCCATCCATCCATCCATCCATCCATCCATCCATCATCTAACATCTATCATCTATAAAACATCTCTCTCTCTCTCTCTCTTCTATCAGTCTGTCTGTCTGTCTGTCTCTCTCTCTCTTCTATCAGTCTGTCTGTCTGTCTGTCTGTCTGTCTGTCTGTCTGTTTATCTATCATCTATCTATCTATCTATCTATCTATCTATCTATCTATCTATCTATCTATCTATCTATCTATCTATCTATCTATCTATCCATCCATCATTTAACATCTATCATCTATCTGTCTGTCTGTCTGTCTGTCTGTCTGTCTATCTATCTATCTCTATCTATCTTTTATCAGTCTGTCTGTGTCTATCTATCTATCTATCTATCTATCTATCTATCTATCTATCTATCTATCTATCTATCTATCTATCTATCTCTATCTATCTTTTATCAGTCTGTCTGTCTGTCTATCTATCTATCTATCTATCTATCTATCTATCTATCTATCTATCTATCTATCTATCTATCATCTATTATCTATCTATTTTTGTGGGTGTTGCAGAATTGGAAGGATACTGGCTGTGGAATTCAGGGAGCTGAGGTTGAGAAGTATATATTATCAATGTGGTGTTTGATGATGATGATGATGAGTGGGTGGGGTGGGTTTTGAACTGAAATGAAGAGAAGATCTCTAGTGGGGCTCTTAACAAGAACACAAGTAGGCATTAACCTTTCTGGATGTCGGCATATACTCACTCCAGGGATAGATAAAGGAACTTTATTTCAGTTGAAGTAAATACTGAAAATATTTTTTATTCACCAGCCTCATACGGTCTCATGATGGCCTCTAGTTATGACCTCTGATTTTAGGTTTTAATATGTACTGAATTGTTTGATATGATTTATTTTATAATGTACCTTAATATTGAATTGAGTACCTGCTGATACTTCCCATAACATGTATTACAGAAATGTTTTGAATAAATAAATAAATAATGCAGTGTAGAAGAGCTTCTCCCCAGCAGTTCTTTAGGCAGTTTATTCTGGTCACCACAGTCTTGATCAGCATTCTTTGTAATCTGCACCCAAAGCCCCATGCCATGATCATTATCAGTTTCATGGCTTCACAATACTAAAGCCCAAGAGTCATCAGCCAGCTATAAAGAGTAAGGTGGAGTTTGTTCCTATCCCCTCTAACCTGAATTTCTATCCACTGCAGGGAAGCACTTATTCTAAATGAAAATCTGAGGCAGTCTCTAACAAATGAATCCCATCTGAGACAAATAATAAAATGGATGGAGGCAAGAATCAATGGATGTTTATGGAGATTCTCAGTCATCCAGGTCATGGTTGTCCCCAAAGGTGCTTTTTCAAGAGGCAACTGGACTTTCTGGATTTTCTTTGAAGACATTTCACTTCTCATCCAAGAAGCTTCTTCAGCTCTGCTCAGCAGAAATGTCTTTGAAGAAAAAACCAGAAAGTCCAGTTGCCTCTTGAAAAAGCACTTTTGGGAGAAACAATGGATGGGAACTAACCAAGGAGAGATCTAAGCTAGAACTAAGGAAAAAATTCCTAATGGTCAGAGCAATCAACCAATGGAATAGCTTTGCCTTCAGAAGTTGTGGGTGCTCCATCACTGGAGGTTTTCAAAAAGAGACTGGATAACCATTTGTCTGAAATGGTGTGGGGCAGTGATGGCTAACCTTTTCTGGACCAAGTGCCCACAGTGCGCCCAAACCTCCAAAATGCAATCTGTGCATGCCCCCAGCACATGTGCCCCACTCCCTGCATACGCACCTGCCCCCCCCCATGCCCCACGCCCCCAGTGCATGCACAGCAAAGACCCGAAGACCACCTGACCTGTGGGAGGTGACTGTGTATGTGCAGCAGAGCTGAACTGGGGCGACGGCTTGCGTGCCATAGATTCACAATCATGGGTGTAGGGTCTCCAGCTCGAGCAGGAGGGCTGGATTAGAAGACCTGCAAAATCCCTTCCAACCAGGGGTGAAATCCAGCAGGTTCTGACAGGTTATGGAAAACTAGTAGCGGAAATTTTGAGCGGTTTGGAGAACCAGCAAATACCACCTCTGGCTGGCCCCAGAGTGTGGTCAGAATGGAGATTTTGCAATATCCTTCCCCCAGGAGTGGGGAGGGAATGGGGGTTTTGCAGTATCCTTCACCTGGAGTTAGGTGGGAATGGAGATTTTGCAGTATCCTTCCCCCAGGAGTGGGGAGGGAATGGGGATTTTGCAGTATCCTTTCCCTGTCACACCCACCAAGCACACTCACCAAGCCACACCCACAAAACCAGTAGTAAAAAAAAAAAATTGGATTTCACAACTGCTTCCAATTATGTTATATGAGATGAAATGGTGTTTGATGTACTAATCGATTCCCTCAGGAATAACTTTTCCTAACCTCTCAGTTTACTCTTTATCTTGCTTTGCCAATTTTTAAGAGGAAGGTCACCCTCAGAAGTCTTCTGCTGAAGCAACTTTAATGATGGGGTGAGGTCTACAGTCTAAGATTAAAGTTTTGGGGATTTGGGGAAGAAACCACAGAGTCATGTAGTGCATTCCATGCATTAACAACTCTGTTACTGAAGTTGTATTTTCTGCAGTCTAGTTTGGATCAGTTTACCATGAATTTGTATCTATTGTGGGCTCTTGTATTGTTTTGGTTGAAGCTGAAGTATTCATTGGCTGGTAGCAGATTGATTTTATGTACTATGCTTAGGTCAGACCAAAGACAGCGAAGTTCTAAGTTGTCTAAGCCCAAGTTCATTCTGAGATTCATATCTCCCCTATGCTGCTAATGTTTTCAAGAGTCTATGAGTCTAAAAATAGCTTGCTGCCCGGAACTGTGGGAGCTCCATCACTTGACGTTTTCAAAAATAGACTGGACAACCATTTGACGAAAGATGGTATAAGGCCTCCCGTCTTAAACAGGGAGTTTCACTAGAAGACCTTCAAGGTCCCTTCCAGCCCTATGAGTCTATGTTCCATGAAGACCTGGCTTTTCAAGCAGGCCTTTGATGAGGGAAAGCTAAGTTCTGTTTGGGTTGCATGCGTTTATTTCTCTTTTGTTTCGGTTCAGTTATTGTTATTTTTGTAATCTGAAATCAAATGAAAAGAAGGACTAGGGATGACATGATAGCAGAATTTCAATATTTGATGGGCTGCCCCAAAGAAGAGCGTGTCAATCTATTCTCCAAAGCACGTGAAGATAGGACAAAGAAGTAACAGATGGAAACTTACCTGTCGTGTCCCACTCCTCCGCTGACGGCCGGGTCAGGGAAATCCGAATCAGGCTTGCCTCTGCAGCTCTGCCCAAAGTCCTAGCAAAGTCCTCAGAGCAGGCAGGAGACCAGTAAGTGACTTCAGCAAGATAAGTTCGACTTTGCCTGACTCAGAGACTGCCAGAAAGCAGATCCCGGCTGCGGTGAGAGCGGACAAGACACAACATTACCAATGAGTGAACCAACCTAGAACTAAACAGAAATTTCCTGACAATTAATCAGTGGAACAACTTGCCTACAGAAGTTGTGGGTGCTCCAACACTGAAGGTTTTTAAGAAGAGATTGGACAATCATTTATATGAAATGGTACAGGGTTTCCTGCTTGAGCACGGAACTGGACCATGGTTCCTTCCAACTCTGCTATTCCATTATTCCGTTATTCTTTTATGATTGTCTCTTATTGTATTTTTTTAAAAAAATGTTTTATCTGTGAGCTGTGCCGTCATTGGGCAGTACACAAATTTAGACAAATATAAACAACAACATTCATACCATTTAAATAATTGACATAAGCACCACCAGTCCATTGCAAAAGCCAGCTTTACTTGGAACAATTTACAAGTTGTCGAACAGCTTAAAACAACTATGCAACAGCAGCTTTAACACCATCAAAGAACAGGATCTGTCTATCTCAGTCATTGGAAAGAGCTTGATGGGTGGACAGAAATGCCAAACCCAGTCTAAACATCTGGCTGACTGTGCCACCAACCAAAAGAATCATATGAGAGGTGGGGGAAAAAAATGAAAGGAAGACAGAATCCTGTGCCTCTTGGCTTTCATGATCTTCTTTAGACACGTTCTCTTTATGAATCTTTTATGACGAAGTTAAAAAATTTATCTCATCAAAAACTCACTGGAGAGGGAAAGATATAAAGTGGTTGCTTTTCCTTTGGGAGAAATCATTTTTTCCCCTCTTTAGATTTAAAGAAAATTCCAAATATGCTGGTTTGGCGTCAGTATCAAGACGCTGTGTCTTCTTTCAGTTCATTGTATGTTCTAGCAATCTTTATTTTCTATATATAAAAAAAACAAGAGTACCGAGATACTTCAGAAGAAATACACATGCATTTCTGTTATCTCCCTTTTATTTTCCTCCCTGGTGTCTCAAACTAAAAAATTAAAGGGGGAAAAAACAGTTGGAAGTAGGACTGGGGAAAAAAAATCCTGAAGGATTTAAACAGATGTTATTTATCAGATGCTCATAAAAATGGCTTCTGACCTGGATTTTTAATGTGGTGGAGGTAATTCCTCTGCATTTAGGACCAAGCTGTCGGTGTTGACAGGGGGGCAGAGGTCGGCCCCGAGGCGCCTCACTTGTGGGGTGCCGCAGGGGTCGATCCTCTCGCCCCTTCTGTTTAACATCTACATGAAGCCGCTGGGTGAGATCATCAGTGGTTTCGGTGTGAAGTACCAGCTGTATGCGGATGACACCCAGCTGTACTTTTCCACACCGGACCAAAACAGCTATCGAAGTGCTGTCCCGGTGTCTGGAGGCCGTACGGGTCTGGATGGGGAGAAACAGGCTCAAGCTCAATCCCTCCAAGACAGAGTGGCTGTGGATGCCGGCATCCTGGTACAGTCAGCTAAATCCGCGGCTGACCATCGGTGGCGAGTCATTGGCCCCGATGGAGAGGGTCCGCAACTTAGGCGTCCTCCTGGATGAACGGCTGTCTCTAGAAGATCATTTGACGGCCGTCTCCAGGAGAGCGTTCTACCAGGTTCACCTGGTACGCCAGTTGCGCCCCTTTCTGGACCGGGATGCCCTATGCACGGTCACCACGCACTCGTGACGCCTCGCCTGGATTACTGCAATGCTCTCTACATGGGGCTCCCTTGAAGGGCATCCGGAGGCTACAGTTAGTCAGAATGCGGCTGCGGGTGATAGATGGAACCCCGTGGCTCCCACACAACACCCATCCTGCGCAGACTGCACTGGCTACCTGTGGCCTTCCGGTGCGCTTCAAGGTTTTGGTGACCACCTTTAAAGCGCCCATGGCATAGGGCCGGGTTATTTACGGGACCGCCTACTGCTACCGAATACCTCTCACCGACCCGTGCGCCTCACAGAGAGGGACTCCTCAGGGTGCCATCAGCGAGGCAATGTCATCTGGCGGCGCCCAGGAAGGGCCTTCTCTGTGGGGCTCCCACCTCTGGAACGAACTACCCCGGACTTCGTCAGCTTCGGACCTTCGGACCTTCCGCGGGCTTAAAACATACTTATTTAATTGCAGGACTGAGTTAGATTTAAATTTATGGGTTTTAAATTGGGTTTTATTTCTATATTTTTAATTATTGGGCTTTTAGAATAAGTTTTTTAATTGCTTTTATATTGTATTTATGTGTTTTTAAGTGCCTGTAAACCGCCCTGAGTCCTTCGGGAGATAGGGCGGTATATAAATATGATCAAATAAATAAAAATAAATAAGCTCTTGTAAGTTCTCAGTTTGAAATTGTCTACATTGATAATGTTTGGTTATATAGGTCTTTTCCCGCTAGAGGTCAGTATGAGTTTGAGAATAAACAGTGAGGGGAAATTTAAATGAAGAATTGAATTTAATCCCCCAGCCTAAGCTCTAATTTATACATTATCTTAACAAAACATGGGAAAGAAATTTTTGAGCGTGGAAATATTTGTGTATAAGAAGAAAAAAAAACATCATGCATGGAAAGCCCTGAAGGAATTAAAGAATATAATCACTGAGGTTGTAGCTAAATAGAAATTTATGAGTTTATTAGACTTACAGAGTTTATTAGAGTAAGGGCTATATTAAGGCAACCTAATAATTAGTGGAACAATGAGATGTGGACAAGTCTAGTTGCTTATCCAACAGAATACTGCAGAAATGCTAGGGGTAAAAAAGAAAGTTTAGCAGAGATAGAAATTATGAGGTCTAAAACACTCACTCAAAGAGCTGCAACTATCACTGATTCATCTAATTGTCTTCCTGGAAACATCTGATTGAACAATATACTATATGATGTCATCAAATTCAATGTCCCAATGGACCCTTAATTGACTATTGCTTGTAGAGGCAGAGAAATAAGCTAACGATGCCAGTTTATGATGATGCATTTCTATAAAAGTGACTACTTTACTGGATCACGATCCATGGGAATAATGAAACTGGCGAATCGTCTGCGGATCATTTTCAAGCCAAAATTGTGGCTTGAAAAAAAGAAAAAAGAAAGTTATTCACTGCAAAATCAATGAAGCACATGGCGTCTCGTTCCCACTTATCTCCCCAGCTATATGAATGGAGGATTTAGGAATTCAGAGATGGGGTTAGACGAAGGATAGAGATCTATGAGAAAGTAAGGCCAGAATTACTTTCTGACTCAGTTTGCAGCTTTTAGAGCAATCTCACGCTTGCGTCTCCTTTGAGCTGAGCATGAGAAGTATCTCCAACACTCATGTCTAATCCCCAGATGAATGAGTTTGACCGAAATCGCTATGTACAAGTCCGATGAGCATCCAGATGTGAATGTTCTCCATCCACCCTACATGGCTTTCAAAGAGATCTGCATGTCATCTGTACTCTGGTTATAAATAGAGAAGACTAGTCTGGGCCAAGGAGATTAATGGCACTCCTAATGCATTGCCATGCATGATGGAAGTGGACAAGAATCTAGCCAGCAATTTCTTTAAGGAGGAAAGTGTTCCTTGCATATCTGGGATTCTTGCCAGGGCTGTTTTTAGCTACCATTTGTCCGGTCACTGAGACAGCAGAGTGGAAATTTTAGCTGAGATTCATCAGCTGCCATAAAGCTTTTCAGGATAGTTCTTAGATGATGGATTAATAACTTTTTTCCAGCTGCAGGGTGGGATGTGCTAAGACACCCCCACACACACTCAAGAAATGGAAGTGGCCAAAACAAACAAGCATGATTTCCACTGGAATTGATCTTGCTCAAAGGATGTAATAATAATAATAGCGTTGGAAGAGACCTTGGAGGTCTTCTAGTCCAACCCCTGCCCAGGCAGGAAACCCTACACCATTTCATGGTTATCCAACATTTCATGGTTATCCAACATTTTCTTAAAAATTTCCAGTGTTGGAGCATTCACAACTTCTGCAGGCAAGTTGTTCCACTGATTAATTGTTCTAAATGTCAGGAAATTTCTCCTTAGTTCTAAGTTGCTTCTCTCCTTGATTAGTTTCCATCCATTGCTTCTTGTTCTACCCTCAGGTGTTTTGGAGAATAGTTTGACTCCCTCTTCTTTGTGGCAGCCCCTGAGATATTGGAACACTGCTATCATGTCTCCCCTAGTCCTTCTTTTCATTAAACTAGACATACCGAGTTCCTGCAACCGTTCTTCATATGTTTTAGCTTCCAGTCCCCTAATCATCTTTGTTGCTCTTCTCTGCACTCTTTCTAGAGTCTCAACATCTTTTTTACATTGTGGCAACCAAAACTGAATGCAATATTCCAAGTGTGGCCTTACCAAGGCATTATAAAGTGGTATTAACACTTTACGTGATCTTGATTCTATCCCTTTGTTTATGCAGCCCAGAACTGTGTTGGCATTTTTGGCAGCTGCTGCACACTGCTGGCTCATATCTAAATGGTTGTCCACTAGGATTCCAAGATCCCTCTCACAGTTGCTACTATTGAGCAAGGTACCACATATACAGTACCTGTGCAGTTTCTATTCTGTGTCTTAGTAATAAAGTGACTCCGGGCAATTCCAAACAAGCAATTGTTCCTTGCCTAAATTTGAAAATAGGACTGCATGAGGGACAAGAAGTCAAAATACATTCAGACAAGACAGAGGTCCTATTCGTAAAATGGAAAATGAGACAAGGGGGTTCAGCGTGTTGAAATGCACATCCTGCAGTGTGAAAACGACACATCTTCAATTCAGAATTGAATTGCCGGTGATGATTGTGACAAGGAACATGTTTGCACAGTTATAAACTAATGTATCGGGGGGGGGGGGGATAAGTCTTGAGCTGGCTAACTTTGGCAGCAGCTATCCATGCGTAGCTTACATCTTGTCTTAAGTCATTCAATGCACTGTATTCGGAGCTACATTTGAGAAAATACTAGAAGTGGCAATTGGTGTCAAATAAGGCCGTAAACTGATAACTCCTGCAAAGTCCAAGAATCACACAACGCTTATTCTGGAAAAAAAAATCTGTGTTGCTTGCAAAATTATTGGGACAGAAAACAATTTCACTTATTATACATAGCTTGGGGCGTGATTGTCTAACAGCTGCCTTTCTCACTGCAAATCTTTAGGAAAGACTCTTCTGAAGATATTTTTCCCCACTGTTAGGCATTAATCTAACGATCTAATTATGCCATGCAAAACAGATTCTCCTCTTGTGATGCTACAAAATAGTCTAATACACTGCTTTGGAATTGTACTGAGCTTCCAATCTCTTTTCTGGTTTGGTTCTGCAACCCAACAAGACTGACAAAGACTTCAGAGGATAATTGGAACTGCAGAAAAAACAATGGCTACCAGCCTGCCTTCCACTGAGGACCTGTATACTGCACGAGTCAAAAAGTGGGCTGTATTTACAGACCCCTCACATCCTGGACATAAACTGCTTCAACTCCTACCCTCAAAATGACGCTATAGAGCACTGCACACCAGAACAACTAGACACAAGAACAGTTTTTTCCTGAATGCCATTACTCTGCTAAACAAATAATTCCCTCAACACTGTCAAACTATTTACTAAATCTGCACTACTATTAATCTTCTCATCATTCCCACCATCCATCTCCTCCCACTTATGACTGTGTGACTATAACTTTGTTGCTTGTATGCTTACAATTTATATTGATATTGATTGTTTCCTGATTGCTTATTTGTAGACTACGACTATCATTAAGTGTTGTACCTTATGATTTATTTTTTTTTGCATTTATATCCCGCTCTTCTCCGAAGACTCAGGGCGACTTACACTATGTCAAGCAATAGTCTTCATCCATTTGTATATTATATACAAAGTGAACTTATTGCTCCCAACAATCTGGGTCCTCATTTTACCTACCTTATAAAGGATGGAAGGCTGAGTCAACCTTGGGCCTGGTGGGGGTAGAACCTGCAGTAATTGCAAGCAGCTGCTGTTAATAACAGACTGTCTTACCAGTCTGAGTCACAGAGGCCCTGTCTTGACCTTGACGAATACATCTTGACGAATGTATCTTTTCTTTTATGTACACCAAGAGCGTATGCACCAAGACAAATTCCTTGTGTGTCTAATCACACTTGGCCAATAAAAAATTCTATTCTATTCTATTCTATTCTATTCTATTCTATTCTATTCTATTCTATTCTATTCTATTCTATTCTTTAGAACAGGGGTGGGGAACTATGGCCATTTTGTAGAGTTCAGCTCCCATAATTCCTGAGCGAGCCATGCTTGAACTCCACTAATCATAATGGGGCAATAATTCCCCTCCTCTGCTTTAGAAGAACAGGCAAGATGGATCCCATTCACCATGTTTTAATTGTTTGTTGATGTTTACACCGAGTTCAATGTATGACTTCAAATGTTTATTTTGTACAATTGATTGCTAATTATTAACCACCTTGAGTGCCCAGATTAATGAGGAAGACAAGCTATAAATCAGCTAAATAAATAAAGTAAGGGGAGGCGAACCCCAAGCATCCTGATAGCCAATCAGAATTACGCTAACTCAGCAAACCCTTCATTCCAATTTAAGCATTAAGCAGACTTAATGTCATTGCATATATCATATTGTTTTCCCAAATGACAAAGGCATTCCATTAGGAGATCGCTAGTAGAAGAAAACAGTCAAAACATTTGCAATGCTTTGATTTTGATTCCCTGAAAACTGAGAAGGAGGATGGAGGTCACCGCAAGTAGAAGCTATACTTGGGAAAATCAACGGCAACCAGTTTTTCAGCCCACCGAATGCTAAAAATCACCCAATGGGTTTTTTCACTGCGTGATTTAAAGTCGGTAGGAGAGGCTAAAAGAAGTTATTTCAAGGGCAAATTGTTAACCGGTTGCAACATAGTGATGCAACAAATCAAGGTCATGACTGAGAGGCAAGCAAAGCAAGCTTTTCAGAGATTGTGATAATTGTGAAGCCCCATTAGGTTTTTCTTCAGTGGACACTGCAGTTTGCAACGTGAGTCAGCTGAATCTGGAACAAGAAGGATATTATCTTTTGAGATGGACTTCAAGGATAAAGTGTGTCCTCAAGCTTTCTTTTATATTTTTAAGAATTTGGATTAATTTAGCTTGATTTGTTCGTGATAACTCAGGTTTTGGGCCAATAAATAAGTTTAAGAGAAAATTGCATGCTTATTAAATAAGTTAATTGTTCAATATGGACATCGTTTGTCATTGCTGCTTTCTGGATGTTGTTCAACTTTGTAATATCACTTACAGTCCTGCTATTCCTGATAAATTTACAGGAAAATACTAACTTTTTTTTTTTTTACTTTCCAAGCCATAACAAGAGTTGGCCAGTTCAATACTCCAACTACATTTCCCAAGATTCTATGGTACGTGGCTATATTAATACAGTACCAATTATCGATCCTATCCTAGTCAGCCCCTCCAATATTATTCATGTGACTTTATTTCAATGCACTATCTTCCCAAACAGGGATGTCTTCATGCATATTTGTACATACACAAGTAGTCCTTGTTTAGTGACCGCAACTGAAACTGTCAACTTGGTCATTAAGCAATCTGGCTGCTAAGTGTGATAACAATGATGCTTATGATCTTACTTCAACTTTTGCTTTCCTTTACAGATCGGAGAAGGTTGTAAAAGGGAGGAATAGCCATAAAGTGATTTTTCCATAACTGCAGACGATAGCTAAATGAGGCAGTCCCTAAAAGAAGAAGAAGACATCCTCTACACAAATGTATGTTTCCTACAGATGTTCAGGCTGTATGTATCAATGGAGACAGGGCAGGAACAGTAGTTATAACCAGCCAGCCGTGCTCATAAAATTCATCCTAGCTCAGATGTAGATAATCGCTGAGCCATTCCTGGGAAACAGTTGGAGACACTGCATACATGCACATGAGAACATTTTTTCCCTCTAAGTACAGGTTCAGCAAAAAGAAGAGGCAGGAAGTCAACACTAGAAGTTTTTGATATAGAGCAAGGATGTCAAACACAAGGGCCATGAAGCCAGTTGGCAGAACCATATGTTCAGGTTCTTTCGGAAGGCCAAGAAGGTGGGGACGGATCTCACCTCAAGGGGCGCAATGTTCCAAATTGCTTAAAGAAGAGTTTGCAGCAGTCTACAATCTGTTCTGTTGTGACTCCAGCCCCCGAACCTGGCCCCATGCCCAAAAGTGACTCAGTGAGTGAGGGGGAAGGGCTGGTAAGGCTTACCTCGGGAGCACCGATTCCTTTGGCTCGGATCCAGGAGCCAGAACCAGACCAGTCAGAGGACGTAATGAGGCCGTCATCCCCTGATTCCTCCCTTCCCCAGGCTATGCCTTCAGACCCAGCTGATAATAATAATCAAGCTTGGCTTGACCTGCGCTTCAGAAGATTAGAGAGGCGGTGTCATCAAAAGGAAGGGTGGGGCAGGAGCCCCACCCCACAGGATATATAAGGAGCTTTGGGACTGCTCTCATTCCACGGGAAGCAAAAGTTTAGCTGAACCATTTCAAAAAGAGCTGAAAGTCTTGCTACGTGAGTCATTTGTTTGAACTTTGGCAGGCAGCTGCGATTTCTCTGCCAGGACTGATAAGAGCTGTGAATCCACTGGCTGAAGGCCAGCTCGTGGGTCTGAAGTGGGGAAGGAGACAGAACACGTTCTTTCTGAGAAACAAGTGACACTTTTTTCCTAGAAAGACACAGTAGAGTTCCATTCCTCCGGATCAGTGGTGAAATCTGAACCGGTTTACTACCGATTTGCTGGCTACGCATGCACGCTGCGTGTGCGCATGTGCAATATGCACCATGCACCAAATGCGCAGTGCACACCAAAAGGAGGCATGGGGTAAGTAGGTTTTTTTTATTTTTAAAAGCATTTTTTTACAACCTATTTGGCCGAATGTTTTTAAAAGTAAAAAAAAAAAAGGCTCTGACGATCAGGCAGCTCAGCTGTGATTGTCAGAGCCTTTTTTTACCTTTTAAAAGCATTTTTTACAACCTATTCGGCCAAATAGGTTGTAAAAAATGCCTTTAAAAGGTTAAAAAAGGGCTCTGATGATTGCGCGGCTCAACTGTGATTGTCAGAGCTGGTTTTTTTTACCTTTTAAAAGCATTTTTTTAAAAGAAGCGGCAAGCGGGGAAGCAGGCGACCAGGCATTTGGGGGGCATGGGTGGGGGGTGGGCAGGGATTTTTGCTACCAGTTCTCCAAACCACCCGCCGCCATTGCTACCAGATCAGCCAATCCAGTCCAAACTGGGAACATTTCACCCCTGCTATGGAACATACCTGCAAAGGAAAGGCATGTGGTTGCCAAGCACTCCCTAGGTCCAAATACACAACATTTTGTGTAAGTGGCAAGCTTTTCATGACAACACGAGAATGATTCAAGAACAGACCAGCCCTCTAATTTTGTACAGTGCTATCGCCGGTGACCTTGAAAATGCTGAGTGCTCTTTATCTAGACAGGGACATTACAAATTAAGGGTCTTATGAGAATGTGAGCAATGGGTACTCCTTCCCAAAAATCAAAATCCCAACGAGGAGGCCAGCTCGAGGACACCAGAGATATTGTTGCAGCCCAAGGCAATCTGATAAAAATGCCAAAAAGATGAAACGCTATGCAAAATATAAATATTCAAGCGAAAGTATATTAAAACAAAACTGTCAAAAAATACCCCCTCACCTGGACTGTTTATGCAGAAATGTTTACGCAGGACTAAAGTAGACAGAGATAGATAATGTAAGAATTATAATGGATCATTAAAGGCAACAAGCCATTTTTTAATTAGGCTTTTCATTTAGCATTGGTAAAATTTAGCTTGATTTAACCTTTTTTCCCCCACTGCATCATCACCATCATCAATCATCATCATCATCACTTCACATTCTCCTTTTTCTCCCTTAAGATGTCCATCTCAATTTTACATAATCTTTTTCTCTCTTTTTTTCTCTGCACTGTATAACAGATCACACACTTATTTAGATATTCTTCATTATTAATCTCTGAGTGATAATTCAGTCAACTGAGAACTGAAATTCCCAATTCTCAAAAATCTAGAAGAAAAAAACCAGCCCACAATAGCCCAGATTAACAGAGGAACTAACTAGGGATGCGCAAAACATTAGAAAGAGTTGCTTTGCAAAATGTATGAGTGGGAGTGAAGTCTTCCGTCTTTAAAAGTTAAACAGCCACTTATTTAGCTACTTGGAGGCTGTGGGGTTCTTGGTGTTGTCTAAGCTTGGTTGTTTTATTGCAGACATTTCATTGCCCAACTAGGTAACATCATCAGTACTAAAAAGGGAGAGGGTTTTTCTCTATTTATATACAAGTATCACCTGATTAGGTGGCTCAGTGGCTAAGTCACTGAGCTTGTCGATCAGAGAGGTCGGCAGTTTGGTGGTTTGAATCCAGAGGTGGGTTTCAGCAGGTTCTGACCAGTTCTGGAGAACCGGTAGCGGAAATTTTGAGTAGTTCGGAGAACCGGTAGTAAAAATTCTGACTGGCCCCGTCCCCATCTATTCTCTGCCTCCCAAGTCCCTGCTGATTGGGAGGAAATGGGGATTTTTGCAGTATCCTTCCCCTGGAGTGTGGGGGGGGGGAATGGAGATTTTACAGTATCCTTCCCCTGCCACACCCACCAAGCCATGCCACACCCACCAAGCCATGCCACACCCACCAAGCCACACCCACAGAACCGGTAGTAAAAAAATTTGAAACCCATCACTGTTTGAATCCCTAGTACAGGACTCCTGCATGAGCAGGGGGTTGGACTAGATGACCTCCAAGGTCCCTTCCAACTCTGTTACTGTTACAAGTGGGCTTGCCCTGTCAGTGTTGGGGAGAGTGTTTTTGGTAGTTCCTTGATTAGGCTGTTGTTCATTGTTGGATTGTTTGTCTGAGTTAATAGTTCCTTGATTGGGGTATTGTTCACTGCTTGATTGGTCTAGTATTAACCTTGGTGTTAATTTCTGCTCACCTTGAAGCTGCCTTGTACTTCATGGGGACCACTCCACAGCCATCTGGGCCCACACATGTACAGAAAGCCAGGGAAAGTCATCATCCAAGCAATCAATTCTTCCAGAGGATGTATTTTTTCTTTCTTTCAATACATTGCATGCTAACAAGCTTTGTGTAGTGTCCTTATAAATCTTTACAAATTCTTTGTGTGTCTAATCACACTTGGCCAAATGAAGTATTCTATTCTGTTCTGCTCTCTATTTCTATTATTTCTATTTCTATGTCCTATGCTTTCCTATCCTATCCTATCCTATCCTATCCTATCCTATCCTATCCTATCCTATCCTATCCTATCCTATCCTATCCTATCCTATCCTATCCTATCCTATCCTATCCTATCCTATGTTGGATAAACATTTGTCTGAAGTGGTATAGGGTTTCCTGCCTAAGCAGGGGGCTGGACTAAAAGACCTCCAAGGTCCCTTCCAGCTTCTCTTCTCTTCTCTTCTCTTCTCTTCTCTTCTCTCTCTCTCTCTCTCTTCTCTCTCTCTCTCTCTCTCTCTCTCTCTCCTCCTCCTCTCCTCCTCTCCTCCTCCTCCTCTCCTCTCCTCTCCTCTCCTCTCCTCTCCTCTCCTCTCCTCTCCACTCCTCTTTTCTGCTATCCTATCCTATCCTATCCTATCCTATCCTATCCTATCCTATCCTATCCTATCCTATCCTATCCCTACAATCAGCTGATCAGATTAAGACATGGAAAGTGGAAACATTAAACAAAGTCCAAAGTGAACTTCAGTACCTCTCCTACCACCCTTTCTGAGAAAATCCTCAAAAGGTTATTGTAGTGTTGCAAACTTTGAAAAATCTTTTCATATATAATTACTGGTTCTCTTCCTAGAGAAACTATTTTTTATTTTAGGATAGGTTACATGAGTGCAAAAAAAAAAAAAGTTCGCAAGTCTCTGGTTTAGTTAACAAGGTTCTACGTATGGTAAGGTTTTGTAGATCAAAAATAGAATAAGCCCAGAAAGGAAGGCTACATAAAACATAATGGAAGTAGGCAAGAGTGAGTAGGAAAGCTGCATCCCAGTATGGTATTTAGAATATACTACTTCCCCAAACCATCAGAAAAAGAGCTAATATACAGGAAGACCTCAACCTACAACAGTTCACTTAGTGACTGTTCGAAGATGCAAAAGCATTGAAAAAAGTGATTTATGACCATTTTTCACACAATCATTGCAGCATTCCCTTTGGTCACATAATCCAAATTCAGAGGCTTAGCAATTGGTTTATATTTATGACGGTTGCAGTATCCCAGGGTCACGCGATCCGCTTTGGTGACCTTCTGACGAGCAAAGTGAATCTGGGGAAGCCAGGTTCACTTAGCAACGATGTTACTAACTTAACAACTGCAATGATTCACTTATGTGGCAAGAAAAGGTGGTAAAATGAAGCAAACTCACTTAGCAAATGTTTTACTTAGCAATGTAGCATAACATGGGCCCAATTGTGGGATTACCAGGCTGTACATGCTGTGGGTTGCAATAGAAATGGGGAGATTGTTATTTTCCCGTTTATGTTTTGGAATATTTCAGATCAGTTCATTCTAAACATACAATTCACCTATTTCACCTATTCTGTGTTGTTTTCTTGCTTCAGCTAATAGAAGTGATGCAAACTGAAGAGATGTCTATGGAGATTCTCAGTCATCCAGGTCATGGTAGTCCTAAAGATGCCTTTTTTTCAAGAGACAACTGGACTTTCTGTTTTTTCTTTGAAGACTTATCGCTTCTCATCCAAGAAGCTTCTTCAGCTCAAGATCTTCAAAAACAAAAGCAAACCCAGAAAGTCCAGCTGCCTCTTGAAAAAAAAGCACCTTTGGGACAAACAGAAGAGAGTTACTTCAAAATCTTCCAGGAAAGACTGTCTTCATAGTCACAAAACAACAAAGCCCCCAAATTAACTGATTTAAGGAATACCAAAAGGCCTCCTATGGACAGTCTTCCTGTTGTCACTCGTACTTATTTGCTTAAAATAAAGGAAATAAACACACCAAGAATTTGTGCCTTGGGATGTTTTTTTTTTAATTAAAGTGGAAGGAAAGCTGCAAAATTTGTTATGAGAAATTCTAGGCCACCTTGCCCGAAAAGTAATAAAAAGAAGTCATTATGGCTTCTGACCCTTTCCTCACAACGATGTAGAAAGAATTATAATTGGAATAAAGGAGCCGTTCTTCCTAAACCTCATTTTCAAATAAGGAAGCTGGGTTTATTATTATTATTTTCCCTGTGTCTCTCATACCTACACACACATACAAAGAGAAATAGATAGATTCCTCTCCGATAAAGGCAGTGTGGATTGATGTTTCGAGATACTTTCCCCTCGGTTTATTGGCGCAGGGAATATTCCGCTTCACGAGTGGCTTGTGATTTTAACTAAAGTTGGCATTGGCCTTCCGGTGACCTCTACTGTATTGATCCTGAAAAGAAGACTTGGCTTTTCGGTAAATTATTTAACTCTAAAATGAGAAGGTTGTCTTAGGTTTCCTGGGAATACTGCAAAAGAGGCAGACGGGAAATTCGTCTTCCACTTCTAGTGAGGGAGGGGCAGGATCAGTGGTGGGATTGAAATAATTTAACAACTGGTTCTTTGCCCTAATGATCCAGCTGGGTGAGAGTGACCATGATGGGCATGGCCAGAGGGTGTGACAGGCAGCACTCAGCCTCCTCCACCCCTCTGGGAGCAAAAATGGGCTGAGGGGGGACGCACCGCCCCCCCATGCCACATTTTGGGCCTAGGAGACCTCCCTGAAGCCTCCTGGCAGCCAAAATGGGGAGTGTGGGGACTCCTGTAAGGGACGGAGCCAGCAGCAATTTTTTTTTAATTTACATTTATATCCCGCCCTTCTCCGAAGACTCAGGGCGGCTTACACTGTGTAAGGCAATAGTCTCATTCTATTTGTATATTTACAACGTCTACTTATTGCCCCCCCAACAATCTGGGTCCTCATTTTACCTACCTTATAAAGGATGGAAGGCTGAGTCAACCTTGGGCCTGGTGGGACTCGAGCCTGCAGTAATTGCAAGCAGCTGTGTTTTAATAACAGGCTATCTTACAGCCTGAGCCACTCACGGCCCAGTTCACCCAAACTGGACCGAACTGGCTGAATCCCACCACTGGTAGTATGGTCTTAAATTTAGGCCCGTATTCATTTTGGGTAAATAGGATTTGGTTTTTGATGGAGAAGTGTTTAAAGCACAGGCAAATAATATATGATAACCAAAGTAAAAAAAAAAAAAGAATAAATGGATGTTGCAACCAATTGGTTAAAGCCCCAACAGTTTATTATACACATGCCATCTTGACTTGTTTTGAACTGCTTGTCTCTCTCTCACACATACACAAACAGATACAAATGCTTTTGTATCCAGCCTCTCACTGTCAGCTTTAATTGCACTGTCAAAGTTCACTAGAAAAAGATCATACACAAATGCAATGCAGTTCCTCACTTTTTCCCCAGGAACAACCAATAATATTAGCATGTCACATACCCAACAGGCATAACATACCTCTTTCACTAAAACCTACTTTATTGGGGTTTTATTGTTGTTGTGCTTTTAGTCAGTATTGACTCCTGGCAACTACCTGGACATGTCCCTGGAGATTCCTTGGCAAAGATTTCCGGAATGTCGTTTGCCGTTGCCTTCGTCTTTCTAGATGTGAGAGAAAGTTACTGGCTCAAGGTCACACAGTTGGGTTCATGCCTAAGGTGGGACTAGAACTCACAGTCTCCTGGTTTCTAGTCTGATACCTTAACCACTGCACCAAACTGGCTTTCTGTGTTAGGTTACAGAAATGGAATATCCCTAAATGTCATTAAGAGGGTAAAGGGCATACCTCTGTTTACTTTTATCATAATTATTTTTAGTGTAATAGGAAAATTTATTTGCTTGCTTAGATTGGCAAACACCAAGATATGTATTCAGGGCATTGTAGAAATACAATCTCTCTCCATCTCTTTCTCTCCCTCCCTCCCTTCTTCCCTCCCCCTCCCTCCCACCCCCTCTCTCTCTCATTTTGCTTAGTTCTGCCTTTGCCTTGCAGCCTTGCACCTTTTTCTTTTTCACTCTCTAAGGCAGGGGTTTTCAACCTTGGCAGCTTTAAGACTTGCGGACTTCAATTCCCTACCTTTGCTACTGGTTCACTTACGCAAGAGCGTGCACTTCGCTAATGCACACACTACTTCTGCACATACACAGATCATATTTGATGACTTCCGGGCAGGTGGGCGGAGCCTCCTGCTGCCGCTGCTACTAGTTCACCTGAACCGGGGCGAACCAGTAGCAACCCACCGCTAGATGGAATGTAGTAAAAGGATGGAGGGAATGCATTTTATTTCTTTGTATTCCACCTTTATTATTTTTACAAATAACTCAAGGCAGGGAACCTATACAAACACTTCCTCCTCCTATTTTTCCCCACAACAATAACTCTGTGAGGTAGATTGGGCTGAGAGAGAGTGACTGGCCCAAAGTCACCCAGCTGGATTTCATGACTATGGCAGAACCTGAATTCAGGGTCTCCCGCTTTCTAACCTGAAGCCTTAACTACTAGACCAGGGTTTTCAAACCAGCAGCCCATGGGCCAGATGGGTCACCCCACCCCAGCTCTGCAAAGGGGGAAAACATCACAATACGTCACGTGATAGGAATGTGATGCCGTGAGTTTGACACCCATCTACTAACTAGACCAAATATTCCAGAGGAATAAGAGGTAACCCATTCAGAGTATTAAGTGTGAGAGAATGAGGTTGAGGACAGGCCCTCCTTAATAGTTTACAGAGTATATTGTAGATGCAGGTACAAGAGTCTTCAGTCTGGCAAGAGTTTGTCTACAGGCATGAAACAAGCTTGGAAGAATCATCACCTGTGATTCTTGCTGTAGGAACTGACATCTTACCCTTGGCAGTGATTTTCTTGCCCGTTAATAGACCTGAGTGAGTTGGGAGCCTCGAATTTAAGAAAAGTCCTGACTTCGAATGAGCACTTCTGCTTTGGTGCCCCCCTTAGTCCTGGCAAGGAGTTTGTAAGCTGTTCAATATCTCCATGAGCTGGAAGTAAGATATAGACCACCACAGCGGTGAAATGTAAAATTTGTTACTACCGGTTCTGTTTGGCGTGGATTGGTGGGTGGTGGTGGTAATGTGACTGGGTGGGCGTGGCCAACTTTTTTTTTGCTTTTAAAAGCATTTTTTCTACAACCTCTTTGGCTGAAGAGGTTGTAAAAATGCTTTTAAAAGGCTCTCAGCTGGGATTGTCAGAACCTTTTAAAAGCATTTTTTACAACCTCTTTGGCTGAAGAGGTTGTAGAAAAAATGCTTTTAAAAGGTTCTGATGATCCCAGCTGAGCTGCACAATCATCAGAGAGGTTTTTTTTTACTTTTAAAAGCATTTTTTCTGCTGAAGAAATATGCTTTTAAAAGTAAAAAAAAAACCTGATGATCACGCGGCTCAACTGGGCATGGGGGGTGCAGGGATTTTTTGCTACCAATTCTCCGAACCACCCACCACCATTGCTACCAGATCAGGTGATCCAGTCCGAACTGGGAGCATTTCACCCCTGGACCACCAGTGTTAGGCCCTGCCCAAATTCTCTCAACTCAGAAGTTCTGTACTGAATTCTGTAGCTGGTATGGTAATTTTTGTTTTGGTGGTTGGATCCCCTATTTTGCTGTTGCTGACATTTTTGATTAAAAAGAGAGAGAGACAGAGAACCCTTCTTAAAATGAACAGCCACCTTTTCTACCCCACCCAAAAATAAAATGGGATTTACACCCCATGTAACTACAAACTTCAGTCGATTCCTCTATACATACTACCAAATCAACATTCTGGGTTGCTTATTCCCAACTCTGAGTCTTGCATTCCTACAGCACCCATCATCCTTAAGTTAACCGCTGACCCTAGTAGTTGAGGATAAGAGGAGTGGTTTTCCAACATCTGGAGATCCAAGGGGGGGGAACCATTATGCTGTAACAGGGACAGAATGTGACAAAGCAGAGGAAGTTGACATCGTGACCTGACTTATAACATGCATAAGTATACAAATGACAGTGGGACGGCAATGTTAATTATGAGGCTTGCAAATCATGTTTCAGAGGTTGGTGGCTCCTGGTGGTTTTAGCCAAAGAAAACAAGACTGGGATTATTATTGTTTTTTGGGCTCAGTTCAGGGTTGACCTGCTTCTCCCCACATAAGTGGCATTTTTTCCCCCTCAGACAGGCAAAGAGCCTCAAGAAAAATAAACTTGATGATGTGCAGGAGCTCGGGAGCAATGACTGAGAGTAATCACTTGGTGCACAGTTGTATATTTATCCTCTTTCAGCTGGCCTAGATCCAGTCAGAAATTTCAGGTTGCTATGTGGAATTTGCTACAATAGGTTATCATTATTCTACAAGCAGAGCAAGTCAAGGTGAAATAAGCTCTTGCCAGAACAACAGATGGGAAATGCTGCAGATGACATTTTAACCCAATGTTTGGCTAATTCCCTTGCAACAAACTATTAAAAATATCTAGGGCCCTAGCATGTCAGACACAGCATGTGGCGTGTTTAATATCATGCATTGAATTTTTGCTTTGACAGCTGGTCCCACCATTCTGTCTTAACACAAACAGATAGCGAAATGCATGGAGCCGTACAGCAAATTGTGTGATACATGTAAGGCTGTGTAACACTTTGCACCCCGAAAGCAAAGGCCAGGTAAAAATACTTGGAAGTCCTCTGAAGCTAACAAATATGCACCAAACTATTAAATGTAACACATGTTGGATCCCTAATCTCAAATTATCGTCCACCCAATTAACCCTGCCATATAAAAGCCTTCTCAAATGAGAACATTGCCAAACAGTTCCAGGAAATGTTGAGACTCAGATGTTGGAGGGTCACTGGGGAGAGGAAATGTGCGATTGTAAGGTTGGTTGAGCAATGTCCTTTTTCTAATGGTGACAGCTTTGTTGTCGTTGTTGCTTAATGGTTTTAATCATACATTATTGAACGTATGATTATCCTGGCCATACTGCTACCCTGACAAGCACAGACTTTTTATGGGCTCAAACCGAAAAAGTCTTATGGAAAACTAAAAATACAGAAAAGTGGAAATCCATTCAGTCTAGCTTTGTCCCATTACTTGATATGGGACTACAACAACAAATGCAATGATTAAGGCAGTGGTGGGTTTCAATTTTTTTTTTACTACTGGTTTTGTGGGTGTGGCATGGTGGGCGTGGCATGGCTTGGTGGGTGTGGCTTGGGTGTGCAAGGGAAGGTTATTGCAAAATCCCCATTTCCTCCTGATCAGCTGGGACTTGAGAGGCAGAGAATAGATGGGGGCAGGGCCAGTCAGAATTTTTACTACCGGTTCTCCAAACTACTCAAAATTTCTGCTACTGGTTCTCCAGAACTGGTCAGAACCTGCTGAAACCTACCTCTGGATCAAGGATCTGTATTTTTTTTTTTTTTTTGCAAAACCATCTCTGGTCCTATAAGAAAAGCTTGGAAGGAGAGATTTAACAGAGTAACAGAGTTGGAAAGGACCTTATAAGTCATCTACTCCAATACCCCCTGCCCAGGCAGGAGACCCTACACCATTTCTGACAAATGGCAGTCCAATCTCTTCTTGAAAGTCTCCAGTGATGAAGCTCCCACAACTTCTGAAGGCAAGCTGTTCTATTGATTGATTGCTCTCACTGTCAGAAAATTTCTCCTTATTTCTAGGTTGAATGTCTCCTTGATCAGTTTCCATCCATTATTCCTTGTGTAGACTTCAGGTACTTTGGAAAATAGGTTGGCCCCCTCCTCTCTTTGGCAGCCCCTCAAATATTGGCACAATGCTATCATGTCTCCCCTGGTCCTTCTCTTCACTCAACTAACCATGTCCAGTTCCTACAATCATTCATCATATGTACTAGCCTCCAGATAATAATAATTAGATAATTCAATTAGTCTCTTAGTAGGCTAAAGGATTTCATCTCTGTTTTCAAGAAAGCAACAGTAGAATAGACTCATTGAAGTACTAGGGGAGACATGAGAGCTGTGTTCCAATATTTAAGGGGCTGTCAGAAAGAAGAGGGGGTCAACCTATTCTCCAAAGTACCCGAAATCAGGACAAGTTGCAATGAGAGAACCAACCAAGAAATACGGAGAGTGTTAAGTTCGGGCAATGAAGAGGCAGGAGAAGATACAAGTGACAACAGCTCTTTGGTTTATTGTGATCCCAGCAAAAGCCAACAGGCAAAATCCCCTCTTTAAATAGTATTTTGGCTGAGGCATCAGCCAATCAGCAACGTGCATTTTCCTGCCCAAATTTCCCTCCTAAAATTCAAATACATTACACTCCTCCCCTCCCAGAACACATTGTACCATATTTACATAGCTTTTTGCATAACATTTGCATGTTATTTTCCCACGTAGTCACGCAGGTAGACAGGGCGTCTCCTAACTCTTTCTGACCTGCGCAATTCATTCCCTGGGAGTGAGTCGAGCTGGTCGGAGGGACTGTTTGTTCCTCCCAGCTCCTCCTCTGGGCCATCCGGCCCTGGATTATTGGCAGAGTCGTCCCTGCTGTCCTCTGGAGGAGCCAGTTGGCGTCACTGGACTTCTTCAGACTCAGCTAAGTCCTCCGATCGCCTCGGGGTTGAGTTAGCTGTTGGTTCAAATATTGGGTAGTCAGGGTCTGGCTGTTTGGTTTCTGGATTGATTTGTATTCTTTTTCGTAATTGATCTATGTGGCGTCTCCACACTCGGCCATCCCCCATGTCCACTAAGTATGACTTTGGGCCTGTCACTCCTACAATTGTTCCCTTTAGCCACGCTGGGCCCTCACTATAGTTATGTGCCCATACCGGGTCACCTGTTGCCATTGTTCTGGTTCTTCCCTTTGTGCTTTGGTACCCATCAGGGGAGTATGTTGGGTTTAACAGATCTAGGGGGCACCGGAGTCTTCTACCCATTAATAACTCCGATGGGCTGCGGCCGGTGGTCACACAGGGAGTTCTATGTTGGACTGCCAGGAAGGTATTAATTTTGGATTGCCAATCTCCTGGGCTAATTCTAGATAGCGCTTCCTTGGCACTGCATACGAAACGTTCTGCAAGTCCGTTCGTCACCGGGTGGAAAGGCGCCGAGAGGACATGTCGGATGCCCTCTTCTGCCAAGTACCCCTCAAACTGGGCGGCCGTGAATTGTGGGCCATTATCGGACACTAGAGTGTCGGGCAACCCGTGTGTCACAAATAGATGTCTCAATACTGTGATTACAGCTTCTGCTGTTGTGGTTTTCATGAGTAAAATTTCTAACCACTTTGAGTAGGCATCTACCACAATTAAGGTCGTCTGCCCATGGAACGGCTCGGCAAAATCTATATGGATCCTGGACCAAGGACCCTGGGGTTTCTCCCAATCCCTTATGGGGGCTGTTGGGGGTAGTGGCCTTGATTCTTGACATGCTTGGCATTTCCCTACCCGGTCGCTAATGTCTTTATCCATTTGTGGCCACCACACATAACTTCTCGCTAGGCTTTTCATCCTTACAATCCCCGGGTGGCCCACATGCAATAGTTCCAACACATGCCCTCGTAATTTCTCCAGAATAACCACTCTATCCCCCCATAACAGACAACCCCCTTGTACCGACAGTTCCGAACGCTTTTTTGTAAATTCTTTGAAACGATCCCCTGGTGCAGTGGGCCATCCCCTCTGCACCCAACCGATCACAGTTCTTACGACAATGTCTTTGTAAGATGCCCTAGTCACTTCCGTAGATGTGACTGGGCCAGAGTCCAAAGAGTCAATTAACAAGACGGGCGTCCCTGGGGTTGGGTCTTCAATAGTCTCTGGCAATGGGCATCTACTTAAAGCGTCCGCATGTCCCAAATCCTTGCCCGGTCGGTGAGACAGTTTGTACGAATATGCTGCCAGGAAAATAGTCCAACGGGTCAGCCTGGGTGATAATGCAACCGGTGTTGGACGGTCCCCCGCCAAGAGTCCCAATAAAGGTCTGTGGTCTGTGACTATTTCAAATTGCCGCCCAGACAGGTACTCGTGGAATTTTTTAACCCCAGAAACTATAGCCAGGGCTTCCCGGTCTAGTTGGCTATAGTTCCTTTCCACTGCGGACATCGTGCGGGAAAAATATGCGATAGGGGCTTCTGAACCGTTTGGTAACCTGTGGCTGAGGACAGCCCCTACCCCGTAGGGTGATGCATCACAAACTAGTACTAGTGGCAACGTCCCATTGTACTGAATTAGAAGGCTATCGCTGGACAAGAGATTCTTAATGCCTTCAAATGCCTTAGCCTCAACCCTGCCCCAAGTCCAAACAGATTTTTTCGCTAGCAGTTTATGTAGCGGTTCGTTTACCGTTGCCTTATTTTTTAAAAATACTGCATAGAAGTTTACAAGCCCCAAAAATGCTTGTAATTCTGTTTTGTTTTTTGGGGTTGGAGCCTTTCTAATGGCTCGCACTTTGCTCTCAGTTGGGTGGATGTTGCACTACGGGAACGGGGTAAGCACTCTTTTGCAATGCTTTGTTAAGCGTTGCCTTATAGTCAGCGCAAATCCGGACTGATTCGTCCGGTTTGACTGGGGTCACTATTGGTGTCTCCCATTTTGCATGGTCGACGGGGACTAGTATTTGTCGTGTCCCACTCCTTCGCTGATGGCCGGGTCAGGGAAATCCGAATCAGGTGTGCCTCTGCAGCTCTGCCAAAGTCCTAGCAAAGTCCTCAGGGCAGGCAGGAGACCAGAAAGTGACTTCAGCAAGATATGTTTAGACTTTGCCTGACTCAGAGAATGCCAGAAAGCAGATCCTTTATATAGGCCATGGGGTGTGGCTCCATGACTCAGCACTTATCCAGGCCTGCCCCTCCCTTCCTTCTGTTGCCTCCGCCTATCATGTCTTCTGACGCGAGGGTCACTCCAGTCGGCAGCTGTTGGTAATTGACCTCCCTCAGGCTCACATGCTGTGGAGGAGGGGGAGGGGTCTAGTTGCTCCGTTTGCCTGGGCATGGAGCCAGAGCTGGGGGCTGGAGGTATTTCTTCCTCTTCAGCCTGTCTGGGCATGGAGCCAGGGCTGGGGCCAGGAGGCATACTAGAACATTCCTCCGTGTTCGGAAGCAGATAAGAAGACCCCGGCTGAGGTGAGATTGGACGAGACACAACAGTATTCCCTGGCTTACTAATTTGTCTAGTTCCCTGTCAATCTTGGGTTTGAGGGCGAACGGGACCCTCCTAGCTTTTAATCTAATGGGAGCCACCTGGAGGTCCAAATTGAATGAAATGGGGGTCCCCACGTACTTGCCCAGGCAGTCTTGGAAAACGTCCTCGAATTCTCTCAACAATTCGTCCTTCAGGTTGACTCCGCTTCTGTAAACCCCGGTTACTTCCATGCCCAAGGCTCTGAACCAGTCCAGACCTAGCAAACTAGGCAGGTTTCCATCTACGATGGTGATCGGCAGGGTTTTCTTGAATTGTCCATATTTCACTCTGACGGACGTGACTCCTCGAACAGGGATTCGGTTCCCCTGGTAGTCCTGCACTCTCAACTTTTGGGGTTGCAGCTGGCATTTCGCGACGTCTGGCAGGTCCCTTGCGATTGTGTCCCAAGACATAATCGTGATTGATGAGCCAGTATCCACCTCCATTTTACACTGCACTCCTTCGATGTATGTCTTGGTGAATATTTTCTTTTCTAGCCGTGTCGATGCGTGGCCCACTCTCACAGTGGTCTGATTCAACTTCGTGCCTTTTTTGAACTGACCAATCCCTGGTCGCTTCGTGGATTCGGCGCCCAGTTGATTGGCCGGTTTGAATTTTGGGTGGGAAGGTTGAGAGGCTTGGCAGGCCTGAGCTATGTGTCCTTTCTTTTCACACTGCTGACAAATTGCATCTTTGAACCTGCACTTCTGTCATTGGTGTTGGCCTCTGCAACTCACGCACTCGTCCCGGTCACCTCTCTCTGGCCTCCCGGTGTGGAAAACCTCTTCCTCTTCTTCACTGTCCGATTCGGCCTGGATTTCTTCGCTGTGGACTGGTGTTGCTTTCGCCGTGGCATTTGGCATGTTCGGCTTTTGTAAGGTTTCCGCCGCTTTGGTGGACATCTCATGTGCCCTGGCCTCATCCAGGGCTATCGCCAGGATTAGGTTGCTTTTCGACAGCAGCCGCCTCTGTAGTTGGATGTCCCTGACCCCACAAATGAGTTGTTCTAATAAAGAGTCCTCCAAGTCTCTATACTCACAGTGGTTTGCGGCTTTCCTTAATGCGGCCATGTACATGCTTATCAATTCACCCTCTTGCTGAACTCTTTGCCTCAACTCGAACCGTTGTACAAACTTCGATGGCACCGGCGCATAGTGTGCTCGTAGCGTCGTCTGTAGCGTTTGCCATGGCACTGACTGTACCGGCGTTGGTTCCGACAGCGATTCAGCGGTATCGAAGACTTCTGGCCCACAGTGGCTCAGGAAGTAAGCACACTTCCGATTATCCGATACTCCTTGCAGTTTGTTAGCTTCGAGGAAACACTCGAAACGAGCCATGTACGACCCCCATTTCTCCTTGGCTGGGTCGAATGGTGCTGGCGGCGTATAGCTAGACATCGCTATGTATCTGACCTTGATACTGGCTGGGTTTGAAATTACGTTGCTCCTTCAGCTCTTTTCCTAGTCTCACTGCCTTCAATATCCCACCTTTGTCGCCAAATGTTAAGTTCGCGCAATGAAGAGGCAGGAGACGATACAAGTGACAACAGCTCTTTGGTTTATTGTGATCCCAGCAAAAGCCAACAGGCAAAAACCCCTCTTTAAATAGTATTTTGGCTGAGGCATCAACCAATCAGCAACGTGCATTTTCCCGCCCAAATTTCCCTCCTAAAATTCAAATACATTACAGAGAGAATCAAGACGAGAATCAACCTAGAGATAAGGAAAAAAATCCTGACAATTAAAATAATTGTGCAATAACTTCCCTCCAGACGTGTGGGTACTCCAACACTGGAGGGTTTTGTTTTATTTTTTTAAGAAAAGATTGGACAACTGTTTGTCTGAAATGGTATCGGGTTTCCTGCTTGAGCAGGGGGTTGGACTAGAAGATGCCCAAGGTCCCTTCCAATTCTGTTATTTTTCGCCATCCTTCCTATCTAAGTGACTGAAAACTTCCAATGGTGGTAGTTAGCCACTTTTAATTTCCTTTGTTGGGGAGCAGGCATGGTGCACAGCAGTGAGGTGTGGTCTTCCCTTTTCTTCCCAATAAAGGCCCTGAAGACTATTGAGTACAAATGTGAGTGTGTGCTGGTATAGACTATATGCTTCTATGTGTACAAGGGGAGGAAAGCCCTATATACAAATTGCAATTTATGCAGCTTTTGAGCAGCCCTTTCTCTAAAGTTATGTGCAGGACATGGATAATTTTTGCACAACCAGGGTAAATGCACTAGTGGGATGACCTAGATACCTCCAGGAACTCTACTTCATGATAATTTTAAAACTATCTGAAATTCAGAAGCTCTAGGTCATTGTACAAACAGAAGTCCTTGTAGCTTTGTTCATTTCATCCATAAGGTTTACTGATGCGTTGCTTGCATTAATGAGATTAATTTTTTTTTAAAAAAGTTGGGTCTGTTCTACATAGGTTTGTAAAACTTTAAAAAAAGATCCCACATGAAACCAAGTCAGTTGTTCAAATTGTCTCATAGTGGCACAGAACTGCTTCAATGTCCTACCAGCCAATGAATATTTCAGCTTCAACCAAAACAAAACCAGAGCATACAATAGATAAAAACTCATGGTAAACCAATCCAAACTAGCCTGCAGAAAATACGACTTCAGTGACAGAGTTGTCAATGCTTGGAATGCACTACTTGACTCTGTGGTTTCTTCCCCAACTCCCCAAAACTGTAACCTTAGACTGTCTACTGTAGACCTCACTCCATTCCTAAGAGGTCTGTAAGGGGCGTGCATAAGTGCACCAGCATGCCTACCGTCCCTGTCCTAATGTTTTCTTTTATTCGTATCCTTTACATGTATTTATAATTATGTTTACACTTGTATCTGTCATAAAATACATGCTTGACAAAATAAAAAAAATAAAAAAATAAAAAAATCTTCACTATGTTTTGGAGAATGATCGCTTCATCATGCAGAGTTCTGTGCAGTGGTAGGATTCAAGTAATTTAACAATTGGTTCTCTGCCCTAATGATTTCTTCCAACAACCAGTTCATCAAACTGCTCAGAAAGTTAGCAACCAGTTCTCCTGAAGTGGTGCAAACTGGCTGAATCCCACCACTGATTCTGTGTTTATCTTCCATTGAGGACCTGTATACTGCACGAATCAAGAAGAGGGCCGTGAAAATATTTACAGATCCCTCACATCCTGGACATAAACTGTTTCAACTCCTACCCTCAAAACGATGCTATAGAGTACTGCACACCAGAACAACTAGTCACAAGAACAGTTTTTCCCCGAAGGCCATCACTCTAACTCAAACTATTTACTAAATCTGCACTACTATTAATCTTCTCATCGTTCCCATCACCAAAGTCTTTCCACTTATGACTGTATGACTGTAACTTTGTTGCTGGCAATTCTTGTGATTTATATTGATATTGATTGTTCCTGATTATTTATTTTTGCCCTGTGATTATTATTAAGTGTTGTATCATTAAGTGTTAAATTGTACCCTATGACCATCATTTGTGTTGTAAATGTTGTACCTTGATGAAGGTATCTTTTCTTTTATGAACACTGAGAGCATATGCACCAAGACAAATTCCTTGTGTGTTCAATCACACTTGGCCAATAAACTCTATTCTATCTGACCACTTCTTGAAGGTCAGATCATTATTCTCCCACAATGGAATATGAAAATTTACTATAGGTGATTGTTCATGTTGTATTTTTTTTAAGTTAAAGATCCCATTCAACACTACCAAAGAGATGCAGTTCTACGTCCCTTATAAATTCTGAAAGAAATATCTTTATTTATGTTCACTCATCTCACTTGTCAGGAATGAAGTAAGGTAAACAGAAAAGAACTGTTTGACACAATATTGTTAGGGTTATAAGAAAAGAATAAGGATGGTCATTTCTCTTTGTCTATAATCTATCTGAATGTTTATTGATCTATCATTGTCTATCATATATATTTGTCTACAGCAGTGGTAGTCAACCTGGTCCCTACCACCCACTAGTGGGTGTTCCAGCTTTCATGGTGGGCGGTAGGGGTTTTGTACGATACTGAAGCACTTTCCTTTTTTTAAATTTAATTGACTTTTTAAAAAATGTTCATAGCATTATTTAAAAACATTTTCATTAGGTTTTCATAAAATTCCCCATGACAATTTAAATTTCTGAAAATATACTATTTGTATTGCCCGCACATAAGTTTAGTTCACGTTACCTAAGTGAAACTAAATGGCGCTATAGTGCGACCGTAAACAAAAGAGCCTCGTCTCAGAATAGCTTGCACATCTTCCCCCACACCACCCAGCTGTAACAGACAAGCAGAGCTGGTAGCCAGCGCCTCCCCCCCAACCCAATCCACGATGCGCGAGAAGCATTATTGTGGAACTGGTGGGTGGTTAGAAAATTTTACTACTAACAGAGATACAAAAGTGGGCGGTAGGTATAAAAGGTTGACTACCCCTGGTCTACATTATATTCTCTCTCTCTCTCTCTCTCTCTCTATCATTTTTGCTCTCATATATCTCAGCTTTCTAACTATCGATGAATGCATTCCATTAAACTGTTTCATTTTGTCAGCATTTACTGAATATATCACAAGTGGTTAAATCATAAACCCATAATTAACATATCATAAGTGGCTGGTTTAACACAAAAAACTATGCCAAAATCAAGGGCTTTCCACAATGTCTGGATGCAGCCTGAATCTCCCATTGGATGGCCAATGGCATCTTGGAAGTTTACTAGCGGGACAGAAATAATCTATGATTGCTCCCCAGCAGCTGATAGTTAGGATTTGATGCCTTCGATTGTGGCAGATCTATGAAGCTGTAAGCACTGGGAAACACTAATGGCTCTATTGTCTGAGTACATCTAGTTACTTTCTGAACTGGTTCTAAACTGGTTACTATCCATCTGTGCATCTGAACATGTGTTTTAATAGTAATACTTATTCTGTGCAAATTTATGTACTATGAGATATTCTCACTGGAAGATTTTGGAGACTCTGGCTCAGCTGTTTCCTTTCCTTTCTTCCTTTCTTTTCATTTCATGGTATCTTTTCCCCCCAGCTGGGTCCTGTGCGAAATGCATTAATTCACCTGCAGACACAAATTTGGCGTGTTCACACTACAATCTTGAACAAATTACTTAAAGACGTCACAGCCACATAACAAGCCAAGCCTATTTACATTTTGATTCATTTCTCGCTCTCATTTTTTTTTTGGTTGCCTAGCATTTTTGTGAACCCCGCCTATTTGTTTAGTTGTTGGTTTTGATGCAGAAACTGGGTCAATTCACTCATCAGATTAAGCATGTGGTGCAAATTCAGCGTTTGGTAGTAAATGAAAAAAACAAAAATAAAAAAAAGAAGATGCTCAACATAACTTGAACCAAGGACTGACAAAGTGATGCCTTGGGAATCCTTTCTACCACCAAGTCAAATTCTCTGCTTTTTCTCTCTGTCTTTAATTGAAATAGGATTGACTATAAATAAGCAGGAGGTTGGAAAGAAAAGTGCAAAGGTGCAAACTTCCATAACCATTCTTAGGAAATAAACATGTGGAATATTGAATATTGGAATTTACTCACTTGGAATATTGTATCCGGTTTTGGTCGCTATGATATCAAAAAGTTGTTGAGACTCTAGAAAGAGTACAGAGAACAACAAAGATGATTGGTGGACTAGAGGTCAAAACAAGACAGGAGAAATTTTCTGACAGTGAGACCAATTAACCAGTGGAATGGCTTGCCTTCAGAAATGCTTCAGAAGTGCTCCATCACTGGAGGTTTTTAAGAAGAGATTGGGCAGCCACTTGTCCAGAATGGCATAGGGACTCCTGCTTCTGCAGGAGGTTAAATTAGGAGGCCTCCAAGGTCCTTTCCAAGTCTGTTATTCTTTTATTATGATTTATGCATGAGTTTTTATACCGACCATTGGTGATGGTTATAGTGTGAAAATGCCTCTAATTCAACAGGGCCAATAGTAAGCTTCTATGATAGTGACCGTCTTAAAGTGGTGAATTCTCAGTCTGCGTTCTGATCATGCCCATTATGGCAGCCATTTTGGAAGACTGTGACATTCTCTTTATATTCTAAAATTCCTAAGCAGTTTATCCCTCTCTTAGAATTATATAGCTAGAGCATATTATAGAGTTTTTAAACTGTTGGTTTGAATAACAGTTATACCCAGAGGTATAAACTGTTGGTTTGAATAACAGTTATACCCAGAGGAAGGCTTCAGCCGGATCGGGCTGGTTTCGGGTGAACCGGTTGTTACGATTCTGCACAGTTCTGCGAACCGGCAAATCGGACCACTGACTGGCCCTGCCCCTCCCCTCCCTTCCCACTCACTCCTTATCATGCCTCGCCTGCCTTGGGCGGTGCCTAGAGTTACGCCTAGAGCATAGCTGCTGCTGCTCTCCTGTTCCCTCACTTGCCTCACCACGTGGCCCAGCTAATCTCTGCCTGGTGAGTCTTCCTTTGATTTTCACCCAACTATCTCCCACGTGGTCCCCGCAGCCCAGCCCGCTTGCCTGCCACCGCCACCGCCTCCTCATTGCCTGTCCACTGGCAAACAATGGATGCTGCATAGACATTTCCTACATACCATTTGGAGCCCCTTTCTCCCCCCCTTGGACTGACTATCTAAAGATCGCGACTGCCTGCCGAGCACATTTTGTCAGCCCAAGCAGGAGGAAGGGGCTCCGAATGGTACATAGAAAATCGCCGTCTCTGCAGCATTGGCCTCCTGCACGGCCCTACCTTGCCATGAGTGACGTCGAATTGGACACGCCCACTCAGTCACATGACCACCTAGCCATGCCCACCCAACCAAGTCATTAGGGCAGAGAACAGGTTGTTAAAAAATTTGGTTGCAATCTATTTCATCAAAAGGAAACATCTTGAAATGGCATGAAATATCTCCCAATAAATAGCTGTCCAAGATAAAATAAATGAACACAGCTTCCGTGATCGTTTTTTTCCCCTTCTTCTTAAGCTTAGGAAATCTGTTCTGTACTTATTGGAGACGATTTTGCTCATTTCTAATGCTGTACATCTTGCCAACGTAGATTTAATTTAAGGTTTAATAAGCTACTTATTTGACATGTCGTTAGCTAAATGGCACATACTAATGTGAGGGAAGATATTTAACAATGTTTGCAACCAACCAATTTTACAGGATGTTGTGAAACCTAGGTAAATGTTCTGAAGCACTGTGACTTAATATAAAATAAGTATCATAATGGTATATGACTCTTTTCCCTTTATTGAATTCTGAATTGCCCTCCATGTTAATACCAGATGAATAACGCAGACTTTGCTTCATTTTGAGGCTATAGGATGGAATGTAAATCTACTGTAAATCTACATTTCATGGTGTAAATTTTGTAATAGGATTTAGAAATCAGAAATTAAATCTCTAAAGACCCTATCAAGTTCCAATAAAATAATTGTTTCCATAAATGAAGCCTAAACTGATAATTGGTCCTCTGATAATTAAAAAAAAATGAACTGGGAAAATTGACAGTTGGCCGCAACTGTTAATATTTCACAATGAAAATATCTAAGTAGCGTTGTAAAGTATACATTTTAGTAAGATGGGCCCTAATAAGAAGTACTGGTAGCATCAGTACTACCCTCCTTTGCTCTATCTCTGCTTCACTAGATATCAGCCTGCCATAAACTATGGGCGGAAGGACCTGGGGGGATGGGGAAACCAAAACTAAACTTAACTGCCATCCTGAGACATTGACTCATCATCCCAAGGTCATGAGTTTGGAAAATGGAATGTAAAGGCTTAAAATCTAGCCAGCGGTGGAATTCAATATTTTTACTACTGGGTCTGTGGGCGTGGCTTGATGGGTGTGGCATGGCATGGTGAGAATGGCTTGGTGGGCGTGGCAGGGGAAGGACACTGCAAAATCTCCATTCCCACCCCACTCTGGGGCCAGCCAGAGGTGATATTTGCCGGTTCTCTGAACTACTCAAAAATGTCCAATGCCGGTTCTCCAGAACCTGTCAGAACCTGCTGAATAGCATCTCTGGATTTAGCCCGCCTTTTCAGGGACAGTTACAAAAACAATTTCTCTGAATGTGAATGCAATAACAGGAGATAGCAGTGGGATAGAACAAGAAAGGGAAAGTTAATTGGGAAGCACTCATGTGCAAAACCTCAGTTCTGGCTGTAACCACTTGGCGTTTAGTAAAATTATTCTTTTCACTGCAAATGGATTCAAGAGTCTTGCTTTCCTAAAAGACCAGGCTGGGGCAAGGCTGACAGATAGTCCTTGCTTTACCAACAACTTATTCAACAACCATTCAAAGTTGTGACGGTGCTGAAAAATGACAGTTACCATGGATGCTGCAGTGGTCATGTGATCGCAATTTGGGCACTTGGCAACTAGCTCATGCAGTATTTCTGATGGTTGCAGCATTCTGCAGTCATGGGATTGCCATTTGCAAACAGAACAGAACAGAACAGAACAGAATTTTATTGTCACTTTAAGTGTACACTAATGAGCATACATTAAAATGAAATTTTGTTGCATTCAGCTCTCAAAAGATAACCATTATGCACACACACAAACACACTCACACGACACAGAGAAACATCACAGTCTAGTTCAAATGTATATATATTATATATGGGCAAAAAAAAAAAAAGAACCTTGCGAATTTACAAGACAGATGGCATAAGGGACAAAGCTGTTACAGAATTGGGTAGTCCTTCTAGAAATACTTTGAAACCTCCTCCCAGAGGGGAGTAACAGAAACAAACCATAAAGTGGGTGTGTGGGGTCTCTAAGAATGCTTCAAGCTCTAAGCACATAGGGCTTATGAGCGGTCTCCTGAATAACAGGAAGTGAGCTTTCTATAATCTTCTCAGCTGTCCTTACCACTCTCTGTATGGGCTTTCTATCTGAGGTACTGCTGTCACCAAACCAAACAGTGATGCAGTTTGTTAAAACGCTCTCAGTAAACAGTAAACACCTCTGTCAAAAGGGACAGAAGGAGAAAGATGTGGTCTCCTCATCCGATGCAGGAAATGCAAACACTGGTTTGCATACTTTTCTAAAGATAATGTATAAAGAGACCAAGTCAGATTGTCAGTTATCTGCACCCCCAGAAAATCATGGTAATTCATTTTTTAAAGGAATTCATTTTTGTAAATGGAGAAAATAGGTCAAATGACTCGGATCCACACACTAATGGAGCCCCATCTGAATTATAATGTAATATTTGGAATCACTGAAAAAAAATGAAATTAAAATATCAAATAGAACTGATGGAGAAAATGTTACTTTTATTTCAGGCAGTCCTTGTTTTGACAACCTTTGTACCATTTAAACAATGTCAGATGGACATAACTAAATAAATTTAAATAAACTAAAAACATAAATAAATAAATCCCACTGCAACTACATAGCAAAAAAGGCTCTAAGAGTTGTAAACCTAATTTTACGCAGCTTCTTTTCCAAAAATTCTACACTACTAACTAGAGCATACAAAACATTTGCCAGACCTATTCTTGAATACAGCTCATCCGTCTGGAACCCATACCACATCTCTGACATTAATACAATCAAACACATCCAGAAATATTTTACTAGAAGAGTTCTTCGCTCCTCCGAAAACAACAAAATACCTTATTCCAACAGGCTAGAAATCCTGGGACTAGAAAACTTAGAACTCCGCCGACTTCGACATGACCTGTGTTTAACACACAAAATCATCTACCGCAATATCCTTCCTGTTAAAGACTACTTCAGCTTCAATCGCAATAATACAAGAGCAAACAATAGATTTAAACTTAATGTCAACCGCTTCAAACATGATTGCAGAAAATATGATTTCTGTAACAGAATTGTTAACGCTTGGAACTCATTACCTGACTCCATAGTCTCTATTCAAAATCTCAAAATCTTCAACCAAAAACTGTCTACTATTGACCTCACCCCATTCCTGAGAGGACTATAAGGGGCGTGCATAAGAGCACAAAAGTGCCTACCGTTCCTGTCCTATTGTTCCCTTCATTATATCAAATTAACATAGTTGCATGTTTTTACTTATATATACATATATTTCTTTCATGATATCTTGTTTTTATTTATGACGATGTTTGTGTATACTGTTGTGACAAAAATAAAAAGAAATTACGTCAGGGAAAAAAACTTAAAAAGTTAAAATATAAGATATTACAAGATGTAAAAAAAGAGAGGCATTGGATTCATCTGATTTTGAAACTATTCTTTGCTGCCTGCCCAAATGAAGGATTGGGTGTTCCTGAGAAACAGAAGGATGTTGGGGTTTAATTTGGGTGGTATGAATATTTGTGGTAAGATAAGGGTTAAAGGTTAATGTAGACTTTTAACAATGATTATGTTAGACATGCCACTCACACCTTTGTATTCCGTAGTATATGTCATATGTTGAAAAAAAAATGTGGAAAAATTTAAATAGTCAAAGAATGATTAGTTTTATTTTCTTAAAAAAAGGGGGGACATTTGGGTGGGGGAATACTACTAGATCTGCAGGAGAGATAGATAAATCAAATTAGGATGGCTAGCTGGGATGCAAAGTCTAGGTATTGTATAAGGTCTTGGACTAGATGGAGTGATAACTAAATTTTTCCAGACCGTGCCTGAATGTGCCTGAACCCCCAAAATGCAATGCGCGTGTGGCCCCCACACGTGCACACACCCCGTGTCCTGCCCCCCTGCGCATACGCATGTGGGCCCCTACACATGCCCCACCCCTGTGCATGTGCATGCAGCCCCCACGAATGTACCCCAGCCTCTGTGCATGTGTGCACGCTCCCCGCATCTCCCTCTCCCCTTGCACATGTGTGGCAGAAACCTGAAGGCCAGCTGGCTAGTGGGAGGTGCACGTACATGCATAGTGGAGCTGAACTGGGGTGATGGATCACGTGCCATCAGAGAGGGTGCTGCATGCCACCTCTGGCACGCATGCCATAGGTTCTCCATCATGGGACTAGATGATCTCTGAGATCCTTTCCAGCCTTATGATTCTGTGTTTTATGTTCAAGCAGAAGAACCTATTCATCTGAACTACCTTTGATTGAAAGTTTTATTGAAGATGCTGGCTTGGCCTGTACTTTACAAGTGCAAGACAGATCAGAATGAAAGGAATAAGGACGAATAGAATGCTGCAGACCCTAAAACCTTGTCATATACATTATTAACCCAGAATGACAATTTGTTATTTATACTGATGTTAAAGAATTTGGAATGGAAAAGAGAGAAAGAGCTAAAGACCATAACTTTACTAAAGACTTACCAAACATGTACAGGTAATCCTTGAATCATGACCATAATTGAACCCAAAATTTCTGTTGCTAGGTGACACAGTTGTTAAGTGATTTTTGCCCCATTTTACGACCTTTCTTGACACCTGTTGTTAAGTGAATCTCTGCAGTTGTTCAGTTACATGACCTGCGGTGGCACAGTGGTTAGAATGCAGTACTGCAGGCCAGTGGTGAGATTCAGCTGGTTTTCTCCGGATCGGGCGAATCTGTAGCGGTGACTGTGGGAGGCTCCGCCCACCTCCCCAGATGTAATGCACGAGCACTGCGCATGTGCAGAAGGCTGTGGCATGCGCAGATGAGGTACGTGTGAGCGAAGTGAGCACGCATGCTCACATTTGCAAAGCGGTAGAAAAGGTAAGTGAATCCCACCTCTGCTGCAGGCCACTTCTGCTGAATGCCGGCTGCCAGCAGTTCGGCAGTTGGAATCTCATAGGCTCAAGCTTTCTATCCTTCCGAGGTGGGTAAAATGAGGACCCAGATTGTTGGGGGCAATATGCTGACTCTGTAAACCTCTCAGAGTGGGGTGTAAAGTACTGTGAAGTGGTATATAAGTCTAAACACTAAGTTCTATTGCCACATTGTTGTTCTAAAGTGAATCTGGCTTCCTAAATGACTTTGTCAGATGCTCACAAAAGGTGATTACATGATCCCAGGACACTGCAACCATCATAAATATGAGTCAGGTGTCAAGCATCTGAATTTTCATCATGTGACCATGGGGATGCTGCAATGGTCATAACTATGGAAAAACAGGCAGGGGTGGGATTCAACCTAGGCGAACCGGTTACTCTGACGATCAGCTGAAAGCGAACCGGTTTGCTCTGATGATCAAGTGGGCCTGCCCGCCCGAACCTGCACTATACTGACCTATATTTCCTTTGTTTGAAGCCCAGCTGATTGACACGGCAGAACGGATTGCTGCGCCTCAGCTGTTTTACTCACCGGGGCTGCAGTAGAAGGTAATTTTTTGAGCTGTTTTCAAATGCACTGTGCGCGTATGGAGTGCAAGCTCAGTGAACCGGTTGTTACACCGGTTGAATCCCACCACTGAAAATGGGCATAAGTCACTTTTTTCAGCGCTATTGTAAATTTGAATTGTCACTAAACAAACTGTCATTAAATGATCATTAAACAAACCACTGCCCAGGATTTATACGCACACCTGAAACTCTCCTTAGAAACAGTAACAGAACTGGAATAAAATTGTCAGAGAGACCTGAGGTGGATCTTCTGATCCATATTACTGCCTGAGGATCATGAGGGAATTATTCATTTACTTCAGGTTAAATAAAATCTGTGCTTTGTCCAAGAACATTGAGAACAGGGTAAGATGACTAAATCAGGCCTTTAGGCTGACACATTTTTATAAAAGTAAGAAATAGGCATTTGCTTCTCTTTCAAAAGATCTTCCAACTCAAAGAACAAGTGTAGGTGGGAGAACCACTTGGCAGAAAAATATCCTCAAGGTAAATTGCGTAGGAATGAATCATTAGGTAGACATGCTGATACAATACAGAAAGAAGTCACAAGTCAAGCATTTGCAAAGAATGAATCCAGTGAACCAAACTCATATGTTGTAGAGAACTGGAGAATCAATTCAAAATTGACTCATGACGTGTATATTAATAGTGAGGCCTCTTCATATTTCTTTAGCAATCTACATTGTTTTCAGACATGGCTATAAATTGGAAAGATGTAGTATACTGCTGATGATGCCATGCTTTCTGCAGGTAAAGGATCAATTTGCTTAAATTAGAGTTTCTCAAACTTGGTAACTTTAAGATGTGTGGACTTCAACTCCCAGAATCTCCCTGAACCAGCCACACCAACAATTATTTGATTTTTGAATCAATGAATGAAAGCCAAAAACAAGGCAGGAAGATAGTTTAATGAAAAGAAGGACTAGGGGAGACATGACAGCAGTGTTCTAATATCTCAAGGGCTGCCACAAAGAAGAGGGAGTCAAGTTATTATCCAAAGCACCTGAGAGAGTGGTGGGTTGCTCCCGGTTTCGTCTGGTTATTGCAAACTGGTAGTAATGGCGATGGGAGGCTCCACCCACCTGGCCAGACATCATCACAGTCGATTTGCACATGCGCAGAAACATGCATGCTCTCGTTGCAAATCCCTGACCTGAGCGAAGGACAAGAAGCAATGGGTGGAAACTAATCAAGGAGAGAAGCAACTTAGAACTAAGGAGAATTTTCCTGACAGTTATAACAATTAATCAGTGGAACGACTTGCATACAGAAATTGTGACTGCTCCAATACTGGAAGTTTTAAGAAGATGTTGGATAACCATTTGTCTGAAGTGGTGTAGTGTTTCCTGCCTGAGTAGGGGGTTGGACTAGAAGACCTCCAAGGTCCCTTCCAACTCTGTTGTTTCTATTCTATTCTATAACAAGAGCAGCATCTTTCTTTCCCAGCCATGGACAACTTCACCCGTCACAGAGCATCTGGATGCTACATATCAGGGGTCTCCAACCTTAGCAACTTTAAGACTTGTGGACTTCAACTCCCAGAGTTCCTCAGCTAGCAAAGCTACATATCACTAAGCAAAGGTCTTGTTGAAATGAACTACTGCCTGACAGAAGAAACAGACGCTGACATCCTTATCAAATTACTATGTCGAGATAATGAAATGCTCATTCTAAATGAAATATTGGAGATTTTGAATTGACCTGAAATTGAGAAGAGCTTTCAATGGAACAGAATAACAGAATTGGAAGGAACTTTGGAGGTCTTTCAATCCAAACCCCTGCTCAGGCAGGAGACCCTACACCATGTCAGACAAATGGTTCTCAAATCACTTCTTAAAAACTTCCAGTGTTGGAGCATCCACAGTTTCTGGAGGCAAGTTGTTCCACTGATTAATTGTTCTAACTGTCAGGAAATTTCTCCTTAGTTCTAAGTTGCTTCTCTCCTTGATTAGTTTCCATCCATTGTTTCTTGTCCTGCCTTCAGGTGCTTTGGACAAATGGTTGACTCCCTCTTCTTTGTAGCAACCACTCAAATTTTGGAACACTGCTCTCATGTCTCCCCTAGTCCTTCTTTTCATTAAACTAGACATACAGAGTTCCTGCAACCGTTCTTCATATGTTTTAGCCTCCAGTCCCCTAATCATCTTTGTTGCTCTTCTCTGCACTCATTCTAGAGTCTCAACATCTTTTTAATCTTGTGGCGGCCAAAACTGGATGCAATATTCCAAGTGTGGTGGGAGAACCTTTGTATATATATTTGCCTTCTTGTACATTCTCATCCCATTTTCCACTAGAGTCAATAAAACATAAAATTAGTGTAGAAAAGCCCTTCACTGGTTCCTTTCATTCCTTCTTTGGCATCACTTCGTATGTTTCCAATTGGTAAAATTGATATTTTTAAGGCTGTCATCACTTCAGGCCCTGCTGCTTGTTTCTGCCACATTTCTTCACCCATCTGGTAACAGAGTAGAGTAGATACATACCATTTTTGTCTAGTTTAGAAGGCTCTGTGGGCTTTCATACTTTTACTTAAAATATAGCCAGAATACAGCTATTTATTGCTTCCTAATAAAAGATTTCCTTCTTTTAAAAGGTGGGTGTACAGAAATCCTTCTCTAAGTTGGTCTTTTATTTGTTATTTCTCTCTGCACAAAAGTCTCCTATATAACTCTAAAAAACCCTGTTGTAATAAAGACTTGTTTTATTATTTATCTGAAAGCATAAAATACATGGAAAACAGAAGAGCTGCAAGCTGGCATTTGTTATTTGAGATGTATTAATTGTTTAACAAATGAGAAACCCTGGCTACCAGAACAGCTTGGCCCTACCACACTTTCAGTTTTTATTAGAGCTACCAAATCTGGTTTGAAAAAATAGAATAGAATAGAATAGAATTTTTTATTGGCCAAGTGTGATTGGACACACAAGGAAATCTGGATGAACACTGGAAATACTACCTCTTTGTCACCTTCTCATTTTGTGCTTATTGTTATCTCTTAATTCTTCTGTCTTGGCTTTCATAGCTTCAAGGGTTGATTAGCTACCTTAGCTGTAAAAGTGAAAAATATATACATATATATATACACATACATATTCTGAGGTTTTCGCAGGTGTTTGTATGTAGGTCTTTGGTTATTTGGGTTTTGTCCTGCATAAAATTGGAAGTGTCTTGGCAACATTTTGACGAAGTCCCATTCGTCATCTTCAGGCTAGGTGTTTACAGCTTCGTGCTGTAAAAAGGAAGGCACCCACCCTCTGGAACGAGCTTTCTCTGGGGTTACGACCACTCCCTGACCTCCGGACCTTCCGTCGCGAGCTCAAGACTTTTTTATTTCACCGTGCAGGGTTGGCCTAAGATACTATTGTTTTATATGGGGTTTTATCACTGTTTTTTAAGCATAATTTTTAATTGGTACTAGCCAAATTGAATTAGATTTTTATACTGTCTTTTAAGTTTGTTTATAAATATTGTTTTATGTTGGCTGTAAACCGCCCTGAGTCCTTCGGGAGAAGGGCGGTATAGAAATTTAATAAATGAATGAATGAATGAATGAATGAATGAATGAATGAATGAATGAATGAATATAAAATATTAAAATGTTAAGACAATAATCTTTTCCTTCTTCCTGGCATTATTCCCGCACTATGGTAGGGTCCACTTATAAAAATGTTAAGACATTAAAAAATTGAAAGTTAACATTAATATCATCACTAATGTAATCCATTAATATTATTAAATAAATCTGCTTTTCTCATTAGAGAATTGTTTTAAATAGAAACCTGTCACTGAATATGACCTTTCCATGTATATTTCTTAGGATTTATTCATGTGTTGATTTTGATTCTGTTTTTCCCTATTGTATTGGCTCATTTTTATGTCAGTTCCCAAATTCCTCCAGTAAACAAAAAGACTGCACAAAAAAGTATGCGGGCTTTTTTTTAGTACGATGACTTTTAAAAAAAAATTATACACATTCATCCTGTGTAATAATGATTGTAGACATATTAATGAGATATTTGAATTGCTAATCACATCAAAAAAATCTGCATTTTTTCAGGGCTGAAATGAATTCTGGCTCACCTACCGGTTCAGAAGGTACAATTTAGTACATTGATATAAAAGATTTTGCTGAAGAGCTGTCTTTCAATCCTCTCCCCTAATTAAAATCAGACATGACAGAATCACAAGTTTCTTCACTGAAGATAATAAGGTGGAATGCAGTTTGCACAGACTGTACAATGTTGATATCCCGTCACCTTCTGAATGTTCCCGGAGATTATAAGGAGCAATAAAGAAAGCTAAAATAACTGCCATTGTCCTAAATTGTTATATAACCTAAGAAGCTGGCACAGGAAAAACTGGGTGAGACAAGAATTGGGCAGAGAAAATTTGCATCATTTTGTTCCACTAGTCCTTATTATTTGGCCTAATTTAGCCCAGAAATGACTCAAAGGAGAATTGAGCATCCTTGTGCGTAGAAGATGATATTCTTAAATAAGTCATAAGGTGACCAAGGTTTTGCATGTGTATGCATTTGCGTTGTGAAGCTCCTAACTTTCACTAGATAATTCTGTCTCCAGTATAGCAGTAGCGACTTAGACTTTTACACCACTTCACAGTGCTTTACAGCCTCCGTAAGTGATTTACGTATTGCCCCCAGCAATCTGGCTCCTCAGAAGGATAGAAAGCTGTGTTAACCGTGAGTTGGTCAGGATTGAACTGCTGGCAGTTGGCAGAATTAGCCTGCAATATTTCATTCTAACCACCATGCCACCACAGCCTTATGATGGAACTCTCCTGGGCTTCTACACTTGTATCGAATCCCAAGAAGAGATGCCACAAGGAAATGCTTCCTTCATTATTCTAATTAGTAAGGAAATCTCCTCCTTGAGATATTGTTGATTAGCCTTTCTGTCCACCGAAGACAATGGTCTGCTTACTTTCTCCACCTACAAATTTGCTAGAGAACTTCAAAGGGCCATCTGTGATTTCAAAAAGTACATCAAGAAAACTAGCTGACCATGATTGTCCCAAAGGTGCTTTTTTTTCAAGAGGCAACTGGACTTTCTGGTTTTTCTTTGAAGCCATTTCACTTCTCATCCAAGAAGCTTCTTCAGCTCTGAATGGATGGTGTAGAATTGAAGGATTTATACTCCTTGCAGACAGCCAGACATTTGCGCTCTTTTAATGAGTTGTTAAGGTCACCTGGAGATTTATCTGTGTCATCAGGGTCACCCGAGTGGTGCAAATGGGTGTGGCTTCCCTGGCTCAGCTCGAGGAGCCAGAGGCAGGTCAGGTGGAAGAGATAACGAGGCCTCCGTCCCCTGACTCTTTCCCCCCCAGGCCATGCCTCCAGACCCAGCTGATGGCAATCAGTCCTGGCTGGACCCTAGATTTTGTAGGCAGGAGAGGCGGGAACAACAGAAGCAGGGGTGGGGCAGGCCTAGGAAGTGCTGAGTCATGGAGCCACACCCCACAGGATATAAAGGCAGCAAGAGCTGCTGTGCCTCTTCATAGCAGGCAAATTAACTGCTTAACTAAGAGCTGAAGTTTGTTCCTGGGTGACTCATTGGCGTCGAGGGACATAACAGAGACACTTGGCAGATGCTCGCTATTTTGCTGCCAGAGCTGATAGTGCCGGCTAATTAAGCCATTGCTCAGACGGAGGCGAAGGGGGACAGAACAAAACCAAAAAGTCCAGTTGCCTCTTGAAAAAAGCACCTTTGGAACAACCATGACCTGGATAATTGAGAATCTCCATAGATATTTACCAGGCCATGGTCAAGTGGCCACCAGGAGTCAGAACTTAACTTAGTAATGTGCTAGGCTTATTACTGTGATTAAATAGTGAATGAAGCATCATTCACCAGGGCTTATATCAGCAAAAAACAAACAAACATCACTTCCGTATAAAATTAAAATAGTCTTAATTCTCCCAAATCCTTTCCAGAGAAAGCTTGCCCTGGTCAAGGCACATGACATGGCTATATTCATCTGACATTATTATCTCATTCAGTTCAAATGATAGATGGTTAATTTCAAGCGACCAAAGGTTGACCACTCTGTCTTCAGTCTGGTTTGAAAGAAAAACTTCAGTCATGTCACTGGCTTGAGAGGAGCTTATAGTAAGTTATTGTCAACCATTTTCCTAAGTAACGAAGTGTTACATTATTTTTCCAGTCTCCCCTTGAGAGATTTATCTGTGTCATCAGGGTCACCCGAGTGGTGCAAATGGGTGTGGCTTCCCTGGCTCAGCTCGAGGAGCCAGAGGCAGGTCAGGTGGAAGAGATAACGAGGCCTCCGTCCCCTGACTCTTTCCCCCCCAGGCCATGCCTCCAGACCCAGCTGATGGCAATCAGTCCTGGCTGGACCCTAGGTTTTGTAGGCAGGAGAGGCGGGAACAACAGAAGCAGGGGTGGGGCAGGCCTAGGAAGTGCTGAGTCATGGAGCCACACCCCACAGGATATAAAGGCAGCAAGAGCTGCTGTGCCTCTTCATAGCAGGCAAATTAACTGCTTAACTTAGAGCTGAAGTTTGTTCCTGGGTGACTCATTGGCGTCGAGAGACATAACAGAGACACTTGGCAGATGCTCGCTATTTTTTGCCAGAGCTGATAGTGCCAGCTAATTAAGCCATCTCTTGGACGGAGGTGAAGGCGGACAGAACAAAACCAAAAAGTCCAGTTGCCTCTTGAAAAAAGCACCTTTGGAACAACCATGACCTGGATAATTGAGAATCTCCATAGATATTTACCAGGCCATGGTCAAGTGGCCACCAGGAGTCAGAACTTAACTTAGTAATGTGCTAGGCTTATTACTGTGATTAAATAGTGAATGAAGCATTATTCACCAGGGCTTATATCAGCAAAAAACAAACAAACATCACTTCCGTATAAAACTAAAATAATCCTTAAAAAACTTATTCTAACGCCCGAATTATTAAAAATAGAAATATAAATATCAAATATAAATATTAAAATCAATTTAAAACCCCTCTAAATTTAAAAATCTAAGCCAGTCCTGCACAGATGAATAAATGTGTCTTGAGCTCGCGACGGAAGGTTCGAAGGTCAGGAAGTTGGCGGAGTCCTGGGGAGTTCGCTCCAGAGGGTGGGAGCCCCACAGAGAAGGCCCTTCCCTGGGCGCCGCCAACCGACACTGCCTAGCTGACGGCACCCTGAGGAGTCCCTCTGTGAGAGCGCACGGGTCGGTGAGAGGTATCTGGTCGCAGTAGGCGGTCCCGTAGATAACCCGGCCCTATGCCATGGGCGCTTTAAAGGTGGTCACCAAAACCTTGAAGCGCACCCGAAGGCCACAGGTAGCCAGTGCAGCCTGCGCAGGATGGGTGTTATCACGGGAGCCACGAGGGCTCCTCTATCACCCGCAGCCGCATTCTGAACTAACTGCAGCCTCCGGATGCCCTTCAAGGAAGCCCCATGTAGAGGCGTTGCAGTAATCCAGGCGAGACGTCACAAGGGCGTGAGTGACTGTGCAAAGGGCCTCCCGGTCCAGAAAGGGGCGCAACTGGCGCACCAGGCGAACCTGGTAGAACGCTCTCCTGGAGACGGCCGTCAAATGATCTTCTAGAGACAGCCGTTCATCCAGGCTGTTCATTATCCATAATGATAATAATGATAACAATGATAATAATAATAATAATAATAATAATAATAATAATAATAATAATAATAATAATAATAATAATAATAATAATAACAACAACAACAACAACAACAACAACAGCAACAACAACAACAACAACAACAACAACAACAACAAACAACAACATAACATAACATAACATAGCATAGCATAGCATAGCATAGCATAGCATAGCATAGCATAGCATAGCATAGCATAGCATAGCATAGCATAACATAACATAACATAACATATGCACCAAGACAAATTCCTTGTGTGTCCAATCACACTTGGCCAATAAAAATTCTATTCTATTCTATTCTATAACATAACATAACATAAATAACAGAATTGGAAGGGACCTTGGAGGTCTTCTAGTCCAACCCCCTGCTCAGGCAGGAAACTCTACACCATTTCAGACAAATGACTATCCAACTTTTTCTTGAAAGTTTCCAGTGTTGGAGCATTCACAACTTCTGCAGGCAACAATAACAACAACAACAGCAACAGCAACAACAACACCAGCAGCAACAACAACAACAAGTTCTTGTGGGACTTTCGAATACAGAAGGATCATCACTTGGAACACAACATGCCAGATATCACAGTTGTCAAAAACTGAAACGTACAATTTATTGACATCGCGGTACCAGGAACTGGAAAAAATCATGAAATATCGCAACCTGGGCATTGAAACTACATGGCTATGGATGAAACATGTAACAGGGAAACCCATTGTCATCGGGGCACTTGGTACCATGTCCAAGAATTTTATAAGATACATCAACAAATTGCAGCTTCCTGCAATAACATCAGCGAAACTGCAAAAAACTGTGCTACTTGGAACATCGTACATCTTAAGAAGGTACTTGGTTGATACCTAGGACGCTGGCAGCAACCTGTATCAACCATTAGCACCAGTCAGTGATATTTGTGATGCATTTTTGAATGTTCAATTGACTGAGTTTCATGTTTAATGAATAAAATATAACAACAACAACAACAACAACAACAATAATAATGTGTCACATTGCATTGCAATGGTTGCATTGCATTTTGGGGATTCGGTCTTCAGGTATGGACATGTGTGTGGACATCCATTCCACGCATGGGTCCACACCCGAACCCCCAAGTGGACACCTGTCCATTCGTGAGTGGACATGTGCACTTTGGGCACTCAGTCCTGAAAAGGTTAGCCATCACTGACATAGGATAGCAGTCTGCAAACTTGGCTCTTTTAAGACTTGTGGACTTCAACTCCCAGAGTTTCTCAGCCAGCTTTGCTGGGAGTTGAAGTCCTCAAGTCTTAAAAGAGCCAAGTTTGCAGACCCCTGACATAGGAGATTACTTATGTCCGTGACTGGTTCTCCTGCCTGGCATTCTCATATTTTGCTGTTGATGATTCCCAAATGAAACTAGTACACAATGGAGAGCCAGAGATGATAGAGACAGAGACAGAGAGGCAGGTTGACTGACTGACCAACTGACAGACTCTGCATGCGACATAATGCATTGGTTCTTATACAGTGGATCTGAGTTGTTTCAGCATCCACAATAGAATATTTATACCATTTTGAAATTAAATGGCAAAGCTGGTTAACAGCATGCTTGGAGAAGAACTTCAAGGTCCCAAATGGAACACGCATCTCTTGCCAGCAAGCCAAGCTGATAGTAGAACAAAATCACACCAATTAAATTAATTGCTGGTACTGTTTGCTAGCAATTTACTCATTATTGGGGGAAAGAAAAGATAAATACAGTCATGGGGCATCTTTTTTTGATACAATAGAAGTAGGACATTCTAGGACAGGCCACCACAGGCCTAGTATGTCAGAATAAAAGTTCTTCTGGAAGTTTTATTCTTGAGTTCTCTATCTCTGGCTAACTGTTTTAGCAGCTGGTTGTGTCCTTATTGAAATTTTTCATATGGATTCCATAGTTAAAAATCTGGAAGCGGAATCTGGACAGGGAAAGTACAATAATACGAGATCCAAACTTTCTGGTGAACTTATAATATTCCCCCCCCACACACACACTGTTTGTTCCAAAGAGAATTGAGAAAGCAACTGTAAAAAGGTTTAATGAATTATAATCATCCATATCCCAATGCTGAAAATGCATTTTGGAGCCAAGGAACATTTTAGAAGTAATCTAACTTTTATTTCTGGTTTCCTCATCTTTTAATAAAATATTACTGCCTATCTCATGATTGATTGATAATATGCCCTCAATGCCATTAATGGCTACGTAGATTGTCTCTGTGGGAATTTTTTTCCTATCCTGGCTTTTCAGCTCTTCTAACAATGCTTAATCACCACTGTAACTAAATCTTACTGCTGGTCCTTTTCTTTTCTTCTTCTCTTTCCTTCTACTTTTTCTAGCATGGGAACTTTTTCCAAAGAGCTACAGTTTTACCTAACCCTAGCCAAAGAAGGATAATTTGAGCCTGGTCCGTTGTGTCTTGAATCGGTTGATTTGTTTGATAATCCATTTGTTTGTTTTCTTGGCTGTCCATATTTATACAATCAGCATTAACAAAATATTGCACTGGGAAGTTCAAGACTCCATCCAGCCAATCATGTCCATGTGGAAGGCCCTGTACACTGCTTGTCCTTCTAGTGCTCTTCTATTGCTACCAACAATTTCTACGAACCTATCTTCCATTGAGGACCTGAATACTGCACGAGTCAAAAATAGGGCTGTGAAAATATTTAAAGACCCCTCACATCTTGGACATAGATTGTTTCAACTCCTATCCTCAAAAAGATGCTACAGAGCATTGCACACCAAAACAACTAGACACAAGAACAGTTTCTTCCTGAACGCCATCACTCTGCTAAACAAATAATTCCCTCAACACTGTCAAACTAGTTACTAAGTCTGCATTACTATTAATCTTCTCATCTTTCCCATCACCCATCTCCTCCCACTTATGACTGTATGACTGTAACTTTGTTGCTTGTATCCTTATGATTTATATTGATATTGTTTCCTGATTGCTTATTTGTACCCTATGACTATCATTAAGTGTTGTACTTGATGAACGTATCTTTTCTTTTATGTACACTGAGAGCATATGCACCAAGACGAATTCCTTGTGTGTCCAATCACACTTGGCCAATAAAAAATTCTATTCTATTCTATTTTGTATACACACCATACATTCTGATTACATAAATGAATACAAATCTGCTAGTTTTCTCACTGGTTAAACAAGTTCAGATTTAATCATTTCTTTGCTTTGTTTGCAAAATTTGGGATTGAGGTCATAGTATCTTTCTTCTATATGGATCCTGTCATGTGCAAAGAACCAGAACAAGTCTGCATAGTAGTTCCTTTATTATTAATTACCTATTTACAAGAATCTCATCAGACTAACTACATTCTTTTGGGAACAGGCAGATAAAGGCTTCAAGAGTCTAGCCTCTGCAGCTTCCTCCCATGGAGTAACTCCAAGCTAGATTCCCTCTTTTTTCCTCCCTCTACTCCAGCTGGTGATCCCACCCCAGATCACATCACATATGTGCTAGTCATTCCTGACTCTGGGGTGGGGGGGAAGTGCTCATCTCCGTTTCAAAGCTGAAGAGCCAGTGCCGTGCGAAGACGTCTCCATGGTCATGTGGCTGCCATGACTAAACGCCAAAGGTGCACAGAACGCTGTTACCTTCCCACCAAAGGTGGCCCCTATTTATCTACTTGCATTTTTTATGTGCTTTTGAACTGCTACATTGGCAGAAGCTGGGACAAGTAACTGGAGCTCACCTTGTTACACAACACAAGGGCCTCTGGTGGCTCAGCAGACTAAGTTTGTCTGTTATTAACACAGTTGCTTGCAATTACTGCACGTTCAAGTCCCACCAGGCCCAAGGTTGACTCAGCCTTCCATCCTTTATAAGGTAGGTAAAATGAGGACCCAGATTGTTGGGGGCAATAAAGTTGACTTTGTATATAATATACAAATGGATGAAGACTATTGCTTAACACATTGTAAGCCGCCCTGAGTCTTTGGAGAAGGGTGGGATATAAATTCAAATAATAATAAAAAAACACTAGGGATTCGAACCGCTGAACTGCTGACCTTTCGATCTACAAGCTCAGCGTCCTCTAATTCTTTATTCCACTCATCTCTTGACTTTTGCGTATCAAATTGATATCAAATTGATTGGAAATCCTTCTATCCTAAAAAAGTAGGACAGGTCCTAACAATCTTCCACTGCAGTAAATATCATGGCAATGTTGCATTGATTTGCTAAAAAGGACAACTGAGAACTGAAAGTCACTTGAGAGCAGAAAATCAACCTTTCTCTCCTTTTGTGATTCCTTCAGGATAAACACTTTGCTCTTACAGAGACTCATCAAAGACATTAAACCCCCCAAACGTTGCCCAGCTCAATCGTGTTTCACCTTTGGCTTATTTAAGGCATGCTTATCCTTAGCCTCACCAAAGATTATTTTTATATCACAGTATCGCTGCATTTAGCATATTAAGCATTTCAGAAGAACTCTCAGACTTTAATCAATTTAAACAAAAATGAAGACAATCCAATGCAATCAGCAGCCAGGTAATATTGCTGGCATTCAGTGTGATAAACCAAGAAGAAAGGGGCTCGTCAGAATTTTTGTGATAATGAAAATGGATCCATTCACTTTTCAGAACTACTGCTTATCTCATCATAGGCTTATTTTGTGTGTGTGCCTGCGTGCATGTATGAGTAAGGAAAGGAGGGAGGGGGAAAAAAGGACTGTAAAACGGCCTTCGTATAGTATACTCCTTATTTACCTTACAGGCTTTAGCAGAGCAGTTCACTTTGTTATGTTTGTCCTCTGCTGTTCCTCCCAGGTTGGGTGTAAGAATTTATTCCCAAACTAAATGACCTGACCTATTGAGATATTTGTGTAAACTGCCAGAGTGGGCTTGTTTGGCCTGCCCCCACCCCAGGGGAAGCACAGATTTTATTTTCCTGATGGAAAATCCAGAGAACAGTCTATTCATTCCTCAGCCGAGCTAGTAAAAACAGAGTACATGAGATTCTATTCTATTCTATTCTGTTCTGTTCTGTTCTGTTCTGTTCTGTTCTGTTCTGTTCTGTTCTGTTCTATTCTATGTTTTTGGATGTATGAATTAACCAGAGAGGGGAGGGGTGATAGAATTGTGGAGGCTTTGCTACCTATAAGCACTGAGATGAGGCTTAGCTGAAGTTGTGGGTAAAGATGTTGACTTCTTTTTTCTTCCAGAAGAATTCTAGGCCTTGACACATCAGCCATTTCTGAAGGACAGCGACTAAATGCACCCTGGATGAAGTTTGGAAGCATCACCAAGATGTAAAGAGGAAAGGTATGAGCCCATGATGGTAACATGTGCTCGGTATTTTGCAGGTATTCCCTTCTTTCCAAGGGTCCAGCATGTCAAGATAGAATTCACTTATGGTTCCTGTGAATATTATCGCTTGGGCGGGAGGGAAGGGGAAGATAGAATGTGGAGGCTGCAATCTTCAACCATGAGAGGCCAGCTCCCACCAAGGACACTTCTGCAGGTGTCAGCCAAGGAATGAACTGTTCGCAAAACAAAATAATGATTCATAATTGGACAATGTGGCCTGTCCAGTGGGAGGAGGGGAAAAATTTATTCTTTAACTATGCAATATTGCACAGGAAAAGTTAGAGCTGGTTTTGCTTTCTTCAGGATTGAAATGATGTATTCAATAAAGTTTTGCTTTTGGGATTTCAATGTTCCTGAAAGTGTCTACATTTGTTGGGTTCATTAGTTGGACTAATGACCATTAGCTATGGTTTTTCTAGTAGTAATGTATGGCTGTAAGAGTTGGACCATAAGGAAGGCTGTGCACCAAAGAATTGATACTTTCAAATTATGATGTTGGAGAAGACTTTTGAGAGTTGCTTGGATTGCAAGGAGATCAAATCAGTCAATACTAAAGGAAATCAACCCTGACTCTTCTTTGGAAGACAGATACTGAAGCTGAACTCGAATAAACCTAATGGGAAGAGAGAACTTATTGAAAAAGACCCTGATGTTGGGAATAATTGAAAGCAAAAGGAGAAGGGGACAGCAGAGGATGAGATAGTTAGATAGTGTCATCGATATAATGAACATGAATTTGGGCAAAGAGACAGTGGAGGACAGAGGAGCCTGGCATGCTTTGATCCATGTGGTCGCAAAGACTCAGATATGCTTTAACAACTGAACAACAACACAAGATGGGGAATTCATGGCTTGGAAGCAGTATTTCATAGGCTGATTTGGGCATAGTTAATTAGGACAGATTGAACATGATTCTTTTTGTCAGCTCTATTCATCATCTTCAGCAACTCCTCTGGATTTGTTCTAACCTGTCAATATTGTTCAGGAATTATGGTGCCTGGAACTGGGCAAAACACTCAAAGTGTAGTCTCAGCACTGCAGAGTGAAGAGGAACAACACTCTGGAGGCCTGGTAGCATAAGATGGTAGAGATGAGTGTGTCTGCCCATCAGTCATTATTGTATTTATTGTCTTCTCCTTCTTGTCTTCTTGCTTTATTTGCTGATTTGTCTGTTCTGTCTTTTCCTCCATTCTTTCTGTTGTCTCTTCCCTTTCCCGTACATTTTGATCTTTATTCCTTGTCCCTTGCAGAATATTTTCTATTTTCCCATCTATGCCATGCATTAGGTTATTTATCTCCCTGTTGTTCTTTGTCACAATGTCATTAATGCTTTGGAACATCAATGCCATTTCTTTTAAAATTCCATTCATTTCCCCCTGGTGGAGCATCTTGTCTTATTTTAGTAAATCCCACTCTTGCTCAATAGTCCAAAAACCATATATTCAGGCCTAATGTTGCTCCTCAGAGAGTACAATAATCATAGTTCTTTATATCCCAGGATTATTCAATTAGTTCCATTTAAGTAGTCCAGGAAGCTTTCCAAATATCTCCTTAAGTCCATTCTATAAGTTTAATCATATATCTTTACATTCAAGAGTCACTTTACTTAGGTATCATCCTTGTTCTCACCATTGAACCTCCAGTAACCATAAAGTAGATAAATATAGAACAGTAGGTATCACCACAGCCCTCCAGATAAATGTTGTTTATTTCTCTTATCAGAAATTTTGCCAGACTTGTAGAAGTATGGTATATTTTCCATTCATCAGTAGGTGGCACCCTCAGCTTAGGTTTCAGCATTGTCTTAAATCTGACAAGTATTTAATCCAATTTTAATTTGATTTATGGAAGCAAAGTCAATTATTTAAGTAGATAGTTCCAGCATTTTAAAATGCCTTTCCGAAACAGTGCCTACCCAGTTTAAAAGTCCAATATTCTATGTTTTAAAAGTTTTTTGCTTTTTTCCCCTTAGTTCCTTTCTTTTAGGTCTGGGATTTTTCTCTAAGTAATTGTTCACTGCTTTAAAAGATAGTTCGAAGAGTCTCTTTTCCTGAATTTTTTGTTTCCTTTTAAGGTTAGGTTCTAAGTAAAAAAATAATAATCATCTCACCCAGTTCCAATCACTGTTCATCTACACCACTCCTGCACTTCCTTTATTTCTTCGGCTGTCCTAGCTTCATAGCAGCCATGATGGCTACCTCTTCTCTTGTCGTGAATGAAAGGGAAGAAAGCCCTGGGTCAAGCAGGAGAGTTGCAACTCTCCACAATCTACAGGGCACCCCTCTTTTCTTTGCCACCCCTAAAGGTGGATTTAGCTCCTTTTGGAGCCCTCCAACGGGGAGAACTTGGTGCTGGAGCACAGAGACCCACTCCTCGCATCTGATCTCGCCACGATGTCAGCTGGAAATCCCAAAGTTGATGGCTTTTTGTAAGATACTAAAAACCTGCCTATTCTCTCAACATTTAGCCCAGTAGGGTTAAGTGAGCCTTGTTGGTTCATTGGTTTGTTTTTTTCTTAGTAATTGGGGGATGGAGTGATTCATTTGGAGTTCTAGTACATGATATATTGATTAATTGTTGTTGTAATTTCTTCGTTAATTGATTTGAATTGTTTAGTTGTCTTCTGGTTTTAATTTATGGCTAGCTGTCCAGAATTGCAGTGGTGAAATGGGCTACAGTGTAAATTATTTAAATACATAATACTATCCAAGCATGTAAGTACTTCAGTCCAAGAAGTGACAGACACCATTTTGGTGTCTGGATGGGGTCTGGATGGGGAGAAACAGACTCAAGCTCAATCCCTCCAAGACGGAGTGGCTGTGGATGCCGGCACCCCGGTACAGTCAGCTGCACCCGCAGCTGACTGTTGGGGGCAAGTTAGTGGCCCCAAAGGAGGTGGTTCGCAACTTGGGCGTCCTCCTGGATGGTCGGCTGTCCTTTGATGAACATCTGGCGGCCGTCACCAGGAGGGCCTTTTACCAAGTTCGCTTGGTTCGCCAGTTGCGTCCCTTCCTTGACCGGGATGCCTTATGCACAGTCACTCACGCTCTGGTTACGTCTCGGCTGGATCATTGCAATGCTCTCTACATGGGGCTGCCCTTGAGGTGCACCCGGAGGCTGCAGTTAGTCCAGAATGCAGCTGCGCGAGTGGTAATGGGAGCCGCTCGTGGCTCCCACGTAATACCACTGCTCCGTAGTCTGCACTGGCTTCCTGTAGTCTTTCGGGTGCGCTTCAAGATCTTGGTTACCACCTTTAAAGCGCTCCATGGCTTAGGACCCGGGTACTTACGAGACCGCCTGCTGTTACCTTATGCCTCCCATTGACCCGTACACTCTCACAGAGAGGGCCTTCTCAGGGTGCCGTCCACCAAACAATGTTGGCTGGCGGCTCCCAGGAGTAGGGCCTTCTCTGTGGGAGCACCGACGCTCTGGAACGAACTCCCCCCTGGCTTACGTCAAGTGCCTGATCTTCGGACCTTTCGTCGTGAGCTAAAAACATATTTATTCATTCAAGCAGGACTGGCATAAATAGTTGATTTTAAATTGGGGTTTTAGTAATATTTTAAATTTTTAAATCTTTTAAATTACCGGCCGTTTAGTAATAGTTTATTTTAATTTCTTTTAATTGTATATACTCTGTATTTTATTCCGGCTGTACACCGCCCTGAGTCCTTCGGGAGAAGGGCGGTATAAAAATTTAATAAAATAAAATAAAATAAATAAATAAATAAATAAATAAAATTTTTCCTTCTGTTTCCTTCTGAATTATGCCAATATAACGCAGCACCCTTGAAAAGAACATTATGAAAGGTGGAATAGCAGTCATCAATTTATACTAGAGATATCCTGCAAAATAAACAAGGCTATGAAATCTTAGATTGTTGCAGTTAATGGTTGTGCAATTTCATGTATGTGTATTTAAGTGCAGAAATCAGATTTTTCCAGTTTGGTTTTTTTTTATATATATATCCTGAATCCTTTTACTAGAATATTTTGAGGGAATTCTAAAAGCTGCATTTCAAAGCTATTTCGAAGCTATTCTGTTGGAGAAGACTGTACATACTGTTGGAATTCAACCAGAATCTCATAAGCACTATGTAAACTGGATATGATATTTAGATGCTATTAATAAAACCAAATGACAATGTGCAAATTCCATCACAAAGTCAATAAAGTGCACGTATTAGACTGATGCTTACCAGGATTCAAGCATCAGGGAAGGAGATGAGAAGTTCAACCATTCTTAACTTGTTGACTAATTCCCCAAAACGATTCTTCCATTTCCTTGTCAAATAAATGTCTAATCTCTACACTTAACTCTGTTCACTCATATCTGTGTACTGCTTAGATCATTACAGTTCATTGCATGGTCAACCATATGTTCAGACTGGATTTGACATCTTTATCCACCCATCAAGTGCTTCCCTAGGACCTGGGACAAGCAGATGTTGATATTGGAGGATGCTAGAAGTATTGTAAGAATGTTCTGAGTACATCTGCATTCTGTAATTGACTGAGGCTGAATTTGTAATACTTCATTATTTCTTTGTTTTCTGTTTTTATATACAGTAGTGGCCAAAATTGAGGAAACCTTTTTGGGAAAAGTGTATTTTCTAAAACTAGCTAATAACATCACTTTTTTGGGGAGTAGTACTATAAAATTATATATCAATGGAAAGATAATTTAATCAAGAATGGAATGCGATAACTTTTATGAAGGATTTGCTACTAGAATAGCAGTTACAGTATAAAGAAGAAAAGTGAAACATGTAGAAAAAACGAGATATACAAAAATTATCACCATGTCAGTTAATACTTAGTTGGGTAACCTTTAGCATGAATTACAGCCTTACAACATCTTCCCATGGAGCGAGCCAAGTCTTTTAGTTCTGCAGCTGTTATAATGTGAAACCAAGATTGAATGATTGCTTCTATTAACTGGATTTTATTTCTGGGTCGCTTCTGGCTAACAAGTTTCTTTAGTTGGCTCCATAGATTTTCAATTGGGTTAAGGTCTGGGCTATTCCCAGGCCATTCCAGCAATGGAATATAGTTATCTTGAAACTCCAAAAATAAAATAAAATAATAGTGTTATTAGCCATCAAACCTCAAAAAATACACTTTTCCCAAAAGATTTCCACAATTCATTTAATGAAGTTCATTTAGTGACCCTTTAAAGTTACAACAGCACTGAAAAAAGTGACTTATGACTGCTTTTCACACTTATGACCTTTTCAGCCACCTCATGGTTCTCACACAAAATAAAAATTCAAATGCTTGCAAGTGGTTCATATTTATAACAGTTTCAATGTCCTGGGGTCATGTGATCAGCTTTTGCGCCCTTCTGACAAGCAAAGTCAAGGGGGAATCCAGATTCACTTAACAACCGTGTCACTGACTTAGCAAATGCAATGATTCACTTAACAACGGTGGCAAAGAAAGTCGTAAAATGGGACAAACTCACTTAACATACGTGTCACTTAGCAACATAAATTCTGGGCTCAGTTGTGGTCGTACCATGAGGACTATCTGTTCCTGAGTTTTAGTAACTGGAAACTGAGTGACTGTTCCAATGTCATTATGGAAGAGATGGAGCATGGCCTAAATCTGTTGGGCTGAATTAGTTTGCTGGCATTTTGTAGCAATGACACAGGCCAATAGATTCACCATGTTAGTCATCGATAAAAGGCTCAGGTTGGTGCTGTTGCCATAATTACTACAAGCCTTCCCTCCCTCAGAATACTGTGGAAAATACTAACCTTTCAGACAAGCAAAAAGCCATCCATTAGTTTGGTGTTTGCTTGCCCTTTGGACAAACAATCCAGAAAGCGCTCTAAGAAAAAGGCACATGATAGAATAGAATAGAATAGAATTTTTATTGGCCAAGTGTGATTGGACACACAAGGAATTTGTCTTGGTGCATATGCTCTCAGTGTACATAAAAGAAAAGATATGTTCATCAAGGTACAACATTTACAACACAATTGATGGTCAATATATCAATATAAATCATAAGGATTGCCAGCAACAAAGTTACAGTCATACAGTCATAAGTGGAGAGAAATTGGTGATGGGAACGATGAGAAGATTAATAGTAGTGCAGATTTAGTAAATAGTTTGACAGTATTGAGGGAATTATTTGTTTAGCAGAGTGATGGCCTTCGGGAAAAAACTGTTCTTGTGTCTAGTTGTTCTGTTGTGCAGTGCTCTATAGCGTCGTTTTGATTAGAAAACATTATAAGATATCCCTTCTTCATTCCTCAATTAAGAGAAGCAAGGCTTGGGCCTCTCCAAATCATTTCATCTGAAGATTTAGTACCACACTTATAATTCCTTGGTAAGACCATACTTGGCATATTGC